>NC_031775.1:26292307-26363436 GCF_001522545.3 Parus major | reverse complement strand
CACCCCGGGCCGTCCCCTGCCCCTCTCCCCCGAGAGCAGCGCTCACTCCAGGCCGCCCCTGCCCCTCTCCCCCGAGAGCAGCGCTCACCCCGGGCCGCCCCTGCCCCTCTCCCCCGAGAGCAGCGCTCACCCCGGGCCGCCCCTGCCCCTCTCCCCCGAGAGCAGCGCTCACTCCAGGCCGCCTCCCCGCCGTCCGCGCTGCCCCACGCGGGAAGCAGGGCCGGCCGCTCACTCGAGGACCGTCGGCGGGAAGGGAGGAAGCAGCGGCGCCCAGAGGTCAGGGACGACTCCAGCCTGTCCCGGCGGATCCGCCCAGGCGGGACCCCGATCCGCAGGGGCGGAGCGGGGCATGTGCTGCCCGGCCGCACGGCCAGCAGTGCCGCCATCGCGGCCACGGAGCCCTCGTCTAGCCCGGGTTACTCCAGGCCCTGTTCAACCTGGCCTTGCATTCTAACAGGGATCGGGCATCTACAACTTCTCTAGGCCTCACTAGCCTCACAGCAAAGGATTTCTTCCCAATATCTAATCTAAGCCCGTCCTCTCTCAGTTGGAAGCCATTCCTCCATGTCCGATCACTACATGCCATTGTAAAAAGTCCCTCTTCGTCTCTCTTGTCCCTTGAGGTACTGGAAGGTGCTCTGAGTTCTCCCCGGAGACTTCTCCAGGATGAACAGCCCCAGTTCCCAGCCTGACTTCATAGCAGAGGTGCTCCACGCCTCTGAGTATCTTTGTGGACATAATTATCCACGATTGAACCAGTAACCCAAATTTATTTCACACAAATTCAGGAAATGGCTGTGAGAGCTAAGCAGAAAGCTGGAATTTGATTCAAAAAATTGATGCATTTGTATTTTGAAGTATTTGAATTTTGCCTTGCAGCCAAGAACATACATGACTTCATCTCCCATTTCCAACCTATTCTCATTTTCCTTTGTCCGTTTTCCTCTTTCTTTCCTATACAAGGTGTTTTCCCCTTTTCTTCAACTTTTGTTTCCCACCTCCATGTCTGTGTCTTCATGGGAAAATACACTTCATCCTCAAGACTGCTGCATTTTTATGCTACTACTCAGACATGATCTCAGGTGTTCCCAGTGCTGTGCAATTAAGCTTTCACCAAAAAATAAATTAATCTGATCTATTTTAGTGCCTACATTGTTGTACTTATTATTAAAGTTTATAAAATCAGTGATGGGTTTTATTGTTACATGTTCTGTACAGCAGGGAATAATTATCTCTGTTCACAGAGAAGTAGCTGAAGCACAGCTATTTTGCCTTAAGCCATTTGGCATCTGGCGGTGACAGCGTTTCAGTCTAAATCATCTGTATTTAAGTCTAGGATCCTGTCTGCCAAACTAAGCATTCTCAGAAGAAAAGGGAGCAACACATATTAGGGCTGCTGAGTTTTCTCTCAGTGGTTTAGATACCACATACTAAAGTCAGAGGAAAGACTCTTCCTGGCTCACATGAACCTCCAGCCTGAGCAGAAGCTGAGTGGATCAGAGGCTGCTCTTACAACAAGAAGGAAAATTAGTGGAGGGATATTGTGGGATTTCAAGAAATCCACGTGCTAAATTGCTCAGCAGGGTGTATCAGAGTAGGCACACTCGTATGTGGGAGACTGCAGGGAGACAAGGCAATCATTATCATACAGCCTTCATCATTTCCCTGCCCCTTGTTCCTCTGTTCCTAAGATTAGCCCAGTAATCCTCATGCCTAGGAAGAACTAGTACCAGTAAGGCACTAAGAAATACTTCTCTGTCATTCAAACCTCTCTCTCAAAAAAAAAAAAAATAGGCTTTCTTTAGCTTAAAACATCTAGACAAGATGACCCAGCACCCTCTCCAACTGAATCTTAAAATTGTCCAGCGTCGGGGAATCCACCATTTCCTTGGGGAGATTATTTCAATGGCTGGTTTCTCTTATTGCAAAACATTTTTCTCCTGTGTCTAACTGAAATCTCCCCAGAAGTGATTTGTATCCATTACCCTTTGTCTTTTCCTTGGGAGTCCATGTGAAAAAAAGGAATTTCCGTCTTTTTTGTAGCCACCCTTTATACTGGTATGTGGTGATAAAGCCTCCTTTGAGCCTTCTCTTCTGACAGCCGAGCAAGCCCATTTCTCTCAGCTGTTCTTTTTATATCAAGCTTCTCAAACATTGATGTTCTTTGCAGCTCTTCTCTGGTCCCTCTCCAGCCTGTCCAAATCTCTGTTGTGTAGCAGGGACCAAAAGTGAACACAGCACTTCAGGTGCAGCCTGGCAAGCACTGAATGGGGCAAATACTTCTTTATCCATGCTAGTGATGTCCCACGGTGAGCTGCTTGTCCACCAGGAACCCCAGGTCTGTTTCACAGAGCTGCTCCTCAGATAGGTAGATACCAGCCTATGCTGCACTTCTGGATTACGTTTTTCCAGGTGCAAGGCATTACACTTGATCTCGTTGAACTTAAGGCTCTTGTTAGCTCACTCTTCCAGCCTATCCAGGTCTCCCTGCAGGGTAACTGAGTGTCAGAGGTAGCTGAGGAGAGTGCCCTTAGCATGGAGGCTGATCAGAAGTGACATCCCAGGAGCTGCACAAGGCTGGTATGACTTGCCTGCAATTGTTAGCAAGAGCCTTGGGCTTACATTCACTGTAATAACTGTTCCAGTGTGTCACTAGCTCTAGGATCTAAATGCCCAGGAACCAGCTGAGACACCACTGTGCTACATGCTGAAAAAGGACAATCCAAGCAACGTGTAATGAAAATAATTTTTTCCAATTGTAACTTACTCAGAGCACTTGAATGATTGTAGTGACACTTGGGATTTACCATGTATAGGTCAGACAGGATGGTGGTGGCAAGCAGCATCAGCAGAGATGCTGTCCTTACCTGACACCTGGAGAGAAGATGGAGCTTTGTGAATGGTGCTCCCTAAAGGCCCCTGGCAAACTGTGCTTGCTCAGAATAAAATAGTTACACAATTTTCCTGGGGTGACAACAATGAAGGTAATTCCCAATGAAGAAAATAATAATTCTTTATGTGAAATTCAGCCTGCAGTAATTACATTACAACAGACCAGCCCTCTGACAAATACAGAAGATGAGATTTGGGCAAGCTGGACTCTGCTGCCAGCTCCTCCTCATGGACATGGCCCTTTGACACCAGTGGTCTCAGAGGAGTGTATCGCTCAGCACATCTGCTGTTTGAGCCACCTCATTGCTCTCCCTTAAAGTTGCTAACACTTCTTTAGCTGAAAGAAAAAACACAGGTTGCTAAGCCCTTTCAATGGGCAAAACTATAGAAATACTCTGGATAATTAACAAATGTCATCTGGAAACTGAGCAATTAGATGAACACTTCCTTTCCTTTTTCTTATATAACAAAGCATGAGCAAAAAGCCAGAACTACAACCTTTTGAATATGTGGGCCAAATTCTGCTTCTGCCTCTGCAATGCAGAGCTTGTCTGCAGCAGACAAGTCTGTTGTGTAGGACTGTCTGTCTTTCAGATGGTAAATTCTTGCACTCAGGAATTGTTTTCCTCAGCATTTTACATGCCAAATAAGAGCTATGGCTGGCTAATTAAGAGGCACAGTAATTCATTCTGATTTAATACACATGCAAGTGGTTTGGGGAAGGACTCTCTCTGTGAACTGTTATCATTCCCTAGGTATATGTGGCTGCCTCCTGGGGATAAGATACTCTTCAGATGAAAATTTTAAGCACCGATATTACAAGAAACAGAACTGTCAACATCAGTTCTGGGACTAGAGCTGTGGGGAGTCCAGATGAGTACAAAAAAATCCTTTTCTTCTGCCTTTAAAAAAGAACTTCACTAACCAGGCTCTATTTTCTTAACCTGATTTTAATCCTTCTCTAAAAAAAAGTCCAGATTAAAAGACAAAAAACAGATTAAATTCTGCCAGATCTATTAGAACACACTAAACCACATATAGGTAACATCAGTGGGACTGTAGACAAAGTGTACAGCAAAGTAAAAGCACAAATCTTAAAAAGACTAGGGCCAGAGTATACTGATGTCTCTGCAGCTGTCTTTAAATAACTAGAAGACCAAATAAGAAAAGAAGCATTTGGGCACTGAAGTGACCGTGTTACAGAGCAGCAGTGTGAACTTTGCAGCTCAGCTGCAGAACAGCAGCAGCAGTGGCAAAGAACCCTTCCTGAAAGCAAAGCTTGGACTTGTGTTGCATGGCAATTAGCAAGTGAGTGTTGCATGACACTGCTTTCTGAAAAGAGACAGTTTTTACCTATCCATTCCACACTTGATTTTTTTAATGTATTTTTAGCAAGATGGAATGCACAGCATAATTTGAGCAAAGCAAGGGCTAGACACTTGCCTTTGAAATGTTATTTGGAGGTTAAAGTTGAGGGCATGAGTGCTCTCTGCAACCTACTTCCATTTGTGCTTTCAGCTTTGTGCTTTTAAAGACATCTGCCTTCATAGGACTGACTCCTTTGCTGCTTTAGGGGTGATGGCTAGGACATTGTTTAGTTACCTGAAGCAGTATTATCTTTCCCAAAATAATGCACATTGAAAGATTTACAGTTGTGATTGTACTGAAAGGTTTGCAGATTGATTTTCTTTAAGATCAAACACTTGTTTTTAAGAATAAGTTAAAACATTTTGTCCTGGTTTCGGCTGGGATAGAGTTAATTTTCCTCCTAGTAGCAGGTTCAGAGCTGTGCATGGGAACAATGTTGATAACATGCTAATGTTTTTAGTTGTTTCTAAATAGTGTTTACACTATTGTCAAGGACTTCTCAGCTTCTCATACCCTGCCAGCAAGAAGCTGGGGGGGAGGGGGGGAACCCAGCTGGGACAGCTGATCCCAGCTGGCCAAAGATTATTCTTTGCCAAATGGCATCATGCTCAGTGCATAAACGGAGGAAAAACTGACCAGGGGCCACAGTTTGGGAAATGTCTGGACATCAGTCAGTAAGTGATGAAAAATTGCATTGTGCATCACTGGGTTTTTTTATATTATCATGATTATTATTTTATTTTCTGTCACATTAAAATGTCTTTATCTCGACACAGAAGTTTGAGTCTTCCAGTTTTCTCTTCTGCCCTGCTGGAGAGGGGAATGAGCCAGCAGCTTTGGGGGCCCAAGTTTCTGTCTGGGGTTAAACAACAGGTTTCAAGGAGCATTTTCTAGGACCTCCAAATTTGCAGTTGTGGCTCTGAAATTCCAAATGCATAGAAAGAATATAGAGAAAAAGAACTTACTCTGAAATAACTCTCTCAATTAATGTTTGTAAGTGAAGTTATGCAGCACATTCTACTTTGAAGGTCATCCATGATACAAACTGAAGAAATCATCACTGGGTAGGTGATTATTTCATACATGTAGGAATGTGTATACTTTTATATGTATATAAAAATAGATCAGCCAAAATAAAGGAACAATGTGATCTAACATCAATGTTACCCTTGCTATGAATAGGGGATTTGACTAGATAATTTACTGAGGTCCCTTTCAACCTGAATTATTCAGTAATTCTAACTTGCTTTTCTATTGTTATGTTTAAGATGATACTGCAGGAGAGATGCCAGTGCTCATTTTAGTTGAGCTGCTATAGCAAATACAACTGCTTTCACTTAACAGCTTGTCTGCTAAGGTATTTTTTCAATTTATTTTTTATTAAATAAAATGGCATTTATGCCGTGCTCGGGATTCCAAAAAGCTTTGTGTTCCGCTGAAAAACTGCTGATCCCAGCATTGAAATGTAGTTCAGATTTTTGATGCCCAGTAAAATTTTCACCTTTTTTTTTTTTTTTAATCCAATCAGAATAAGGAATGAAGTCCCAGCAGATGCTAAGTGAAGCTGTTTATTAACATTAGTGGATTGACTCTTGTATGGCATGTGGGTGCAGGGGCTGGTTATGGAGAATGAGATGCTGCTTACTTAAGGGAGAAGATTCTATTTGTCATTACTTGTGCACTGGATCTTTCAAAAAGGAGAGGTATCTCTGTAACCATCTCTCCGAAAGCTGCTGGGGTGAAGAATTGCTCCTGTAAGGCAGCTGCTCAGGGCTGTGGTTTTAGATAGTGCCATGGAATGAATGTCTGACATGAGATCCCTTGTTAACATAGTCATATATTTAAATGACAAAAAAAAAAAAAAAATCCAGATTGAAACAATTTTTAGACGTATGCCTGAAATTATCTTGTGTGAATTCAGTTGGGAAACACCTCTGAGACCGAGTCGAGTCCAACCTATGACCCGACACCACCTTGCAAAGCAGACCATGCACTGAGCGCCACGTCCAGGCTACCCTTAAAAACACCTCCAGGGGACTTCACACCTCCCTGGGCCGTCCGTTCCAGTGTCTGATCACCCTTTCTGTGAAGAAATTCTTCCTAATGTCCACCCTAAATGTCCCCTGGCGGAGAGTGTACTAATACCACCGCTTTATGTCCTATATCCAGCCGCTCGGAGCTTTCAGCACCGTCAGTGGATCGCGGGCTTTCGGCGGCGCGGGTGACAACGCAGCAGCGGCACAAGGGCGAGAGAAGGCGGCGTGACGGGTCCCCAGTCACCGGCTGGTCCTGGTGGGATGGCCCGCTCGGCCCCGGCCGGTCCCGAGCGGCAGCGCAGGGAGCGCAGGAGCCGCGGAGCCCTCGGGGCTGGGCCGGCCCCGCCGCCCGGGGCTGCCCCGGTCCCGCCCCGGCCGCCGCCGCGCCCCGCCCCCGCCGCCATCTTTGTTGATGTGTCAGCGCGCCGGGCAGGGCGGCCGGCGGGGAGCGGGACCGCGCTGCGCCAGCCATGGCCGCGCTGCCGCCGCTCCTGCCGCCCGAGTAGCGACCGGGTGAGGGCCCGCGCCGCAGCAAGGGCGGGCGGGTGAGTGAGTGAGTGATTGAGTGAGTGGGTGGGTGGGTGGATGCTCGGAGCCGGCGTCTCTCAGCTGCGCGGGCACTGCCGGGCTTCTCGTGGGGGCGGCCGAAGGGGACGGGACGGGAATGCCCGGCGGGCTCGGGAGGGGCCGCGGGGCCGCTGATCCACTTCACTGTCAGCGGGGGATAAATCTTGAGGGACGCGGCTGCGGGGGCCGGGGAAGGACGGGAGGGAGGCGGAATTGCCCCGGGTGTTGAGGGGGCTCTCCCTGTGCAGGTGGCGGCACTGGGCTGGCAGAGGTCGCGCCGGGGCCGTGGGCGAGGCGCAGGAGGAGGGAGCGAGGTGCCAGCAGGGCCGGGGGATGAGGACCTGCCATAGCAACACCTTCCTGCTCAGGACCTCTGAGCGGGTAGCGCAGGCTCCTGTGCTGGCTCGCAGTCTCTTTGTTTCTGCACAGCTTTCTTCTCCGCGATATTAATTAGGTTGTGCTGTTCCATTGGCTGCGTGTTGATTTTGCTGTATGGGTAAATAATTAGATAACAAAGCCCAACAACTGTTATGATGGTTATTTTTTAGAGACTGCTGCGGTGTTGCGGTAGGGTACGTGTCCTTGTTTTTGCAGATGGTATTTGTAAAAGCTGCTTGCCCTTCTAGGTTTCAAAGAAGGACTTTAGCAAAATGATTATGATGTAGGCTTGCAGATTTTGGCTCTTGTCCCGGAAAATAGTCTGCACAGGTGAGTCTGATACATGTATACTACCAGCAAGACTCTGTGCAGACCAAAGGAGGATTTCTTAAGGGAATTGAGATCTGTGTGTAAGATGAGAAGTATGCTATTCTGGCTTTAGTGCTGGTTTGCTTTATCCTTGTAAAACTGCTTTTTAAAAGTTAGTGTTGCAAGCAGAATGCACTAAAAATCCAGGTATGGCCACTGTCCCAATATGTTGTATAAGGAAATGGTTGAAACTGTGAGCCACAGCTGTGTTTCTCTATGGGCAAGGAAATGTAATCACTGGCTGCTATGAATGCTTATGTTGCCGTTGACTTTAGGGAGGAGATGGTTAAGCTCTGAGAAACTGAAAGTATGAAGATGTTTCAAGAGGATGTAAGATGACATTTGAAATGTCATTTGTTTTATATATAAAAAAATAACTAGTTCTGTATTGCCTTTGAGCTCTTCTTTTTCTGAAAATCTTCACTCATCTTTTCTTGTCTGGTTTCAAAAAGTGTTTTTCTATCATTTTATAAGACTCGATTTGGAGTTCTTGACAGATGTTTGTTGGCATTGTAAGGTTCACGGTTTCAAATGGTTGAGAAAAGGACTGAGGAACCACATACAGAGAGTGGTTAATCTGGTCCTAATTAGCAGCTCTGTTTCTTAATGCTACCTGAAGCTAATACTGAATTTCCTGAAGCTGGCTTTTTAAAGAGCTGTGAAAAAATAGAAAGGCAGTGTTTTTCTGGATTTAATAGTTTTGTTAGGCATGTTAAATTAGTAGATGTGGGTTCCAGGAAGCAATATCCTGTACTTAGTTCTGAGCTGACTTGTTCTGTACTTATTTTCCAATTGCCAAAGACAATATTGGATAGCCTCATGGATAATACTTACCTTCAAGTCATAGTCCAAGACCCTCAAATTGGGGGTGAAAAAAAAAATCTCATCAGAAACAGATCAGTGTCAGAACAGAGGGGAAAATCATGACCCTAATTTCAAGAAGTACATGGAATACTGATACTGTTATAATATTGTCTGTAATACTTCCTCTTAGATTAAGTAATGGAAGCGACTATTCTGTAGAGCTCACAGTTGACTTTTTCACATCCTTAAAAGATTGAAGTGTTTACATGTTTTCAGGGATACTGGAGAAACTCTAGGAAAGGTTTGAAAACATTAAACTCTACCATCCCCCCAAATGGTGTTTTTCAGTATGTAGTGTCCATACAGACAGTAATTCCATGGCTGGAATTTTACAGCCTTTTGCATGTTCTGGAAACAACATTTGAAAAGAGCCATTGGAAGGACATGCTGCAATCTCCAGTGCCAAATATTCCAAGATTGATATGTTACCAATAACATGATAGTACAGGATTGTAAGAAGGTCTGCCAGAGCTCTGGCTTCTGTAGTGTGAACAGGATTTATGGCTCTGTTATAGGTGTAGAAGAGCTGTCATAAAATGTATGCTTTGTCCAGGTTGTGTAGTCAGAAACTTGATTTCTTCCCCTCCCTTAACACATTCTTCTTTGTACAGGTGATGTTATCAGTGTCAGGAGGTGAATGCAAACAGGGTTCTAGTAAGGACAGAGCTGCTCCTGGCCTTGTTGTAAGCAGAACTGAAGGCAGGGTGTTAAAACCTGAAAGGTGACAGTAGTGCTATTGCTGGCATTGCATTCTTTGGTTGCTGACTTAGAGACTCATTTTATTGACTTGGAGTAGGAGTTGTTCTGTCCTGAAGACACACAGAAGATTAGAAGTCTGTGTGTAAACACTGAAGTATCCAAGCCTCATGTGATGTTCACAGTAAAAGGATGTTGTAGCTAACGTGTTGTTTTCCCCTGATACACACTGGGGCTCCTATGGCAAAAAAACCCCAACACTTTCAAGGTGTACCCCATGACTTGTGTTATGATGGGAGCAAACCAGCCTCTCTTAGTAAACCTTAACTGATGTACTTTATTTTGGAGTCATGCTGTTGACTCCAGATGAAGAGTTAATGTGACCATAATATTAACCATGTGCATGAGTTTGATAGAACACCTGATGCTGCCTTGAAGGAATTGTACATTTCTGTTCACCTATCTAACTTGTGATATAAGCAAAGGAGAGCAAATACAAAGTTTGAGTAAACCTTGTGTGCCAAAGTACTTGTCTCATGTTCAAAGAATTGATAGAAATGCTGAGCTTTGCACCTTGGCACTGTCATTGGTGTTTAATGAAGTCATATTAAAACCTGAGAAGAATAATTGAGCTGAAGTGTTAAACTGATAAAAGCAATGAAATCCTGGAGTACCCACTGGATGCAGTCACTGTTCCACTCCTTCCCTTGGAGCCTGTGAATCAAAGTAGGTCTTTGTGTGAGTTGAGTCAGAAGCTGTTTCAAGTTCTTCCTGGGCTGGAGGACTCCATGTCCCAGTATACAGCCAGCTTTTCCACTTTGACTTGATCTTGGACAAAAGTGAATTAATATTGGGATACCTAGCGTGGGTGGAACTCTGGTATGTTTCTTTTGCTTCCTGTATGTGCTGTCTCTAAATACAGGATGACTTGGGAGTGTGTGAGACCTGATGGCCACCCTCTTTTTTGTATGGAGTACAAGGTGATAACATCATCCCTTCTTCAGCTTAAGAATTCTGTCTTTTTCTTAGGCAGCGTAATGCTTTCCAATCCAGTTCATCTCTTTTTAATGTGTTTCATAACTTGGGTAGCTTGCTACTCTGATTATTGTTGGATGTGGAATTGTAAGCAAATATATAAGCTTGAAGCCTGAAGGACTTTGAAATTAATCTTACATTAGATTATGTAAAATACCTGGGTTTTTTGGAGGTTTTTATCCCAGTCCCTTTCAGTTTAGTTCAAACCTTTGATTTGTCTCTTTACACTGCTGCTATACAGTAGAGCTGCATTTTGTATCTTAGGTAAGCCAGAACTTCTTTAGCAGAATCCTTTTTTTTTTTTTTTTTTAAACAAACTTCAGTGGAAAAGAGAGTTATCTCTAGTACTTGAGCTTCCCTGTTCTGCAGTGTTACCTGGTGATGTAATGCTTAGTCTGAGAAAGCCATTTGTGACAGAGTTCTTGTGAAAGATACTATGCAAAACACAGGTGAGCTGGGTATTAACTGGAAACAATAGGAAAATGTGTTTTGCTGATCACTGTGTTGACTAGTAGACAGTAGCTATGGAAAAAACTAGCCTTAGGAAAAAGAAACCAAAAACTTCACCCAGCAAGTGAAGTAGAAAGGTATGGTCAGTCTGTCCAGATCTGTTTAAGTAAAAGTATTATTAGGATTGCAGTGAGCTAAAACAAACTATAAAACTTCTCTTCAATTTTGTTTTTAGTCTTGTCATGTAAAATTGTTACCAAGAGTTCTGATGCAATGACAGGTTGGCACTGACTCGGAAAAGCATTTTAATTTACTTAAGCAATGATCATTGTGTAAAAAAGAAGTGACAAGTTATTGAAGAGAGGCTTTTTGGGTTTTGCAATAACACAACTGTAAGAAGCTAGAAATGTTTTCATACCCCACAGTTACTAAGAAATCTTGTTGGGTTGTCATTATACACTTGGTAGCACATAAACTGTCTAACGGGTTCATCTCTCACCTGAGTGTAACAGGTTGAAAATTGAATTGCAATGGCAACTGATTCTAACTGCTGTGTGGCTGTTAATGCTTACTTCAATATCTCTGGCTTAGGATAATGTCTTTAAGGATAATAGAAAGTACCTTATTTTTCTGTTGTGATTCATCTAACATTGTGTTTCTAATGGAATATTTTATAGCATGATAGCTAAAGGAGATGAACAGACCCTTGTGGAACAAACTGTTCAGTTAAGTTTTGTTTCTAATAAATGCTGGGGCATTTGTGAAGCTTTTTTACATTGGGTTGCTGGTTGCTTCATATATATATGTGTGACTTGTCAAGAAAACTCTACAAATCATTATTCTCTTCAGTATTCTTCAGCCAATAAATCCTGTTAAGTCTTTGAAATACAAAGTCCATCTCCGGTGTTACACTGGATTATACTGCATCTCACATTAACTCTTGAATTTGCAATTGAACTGGCTAAGGCACTTGTACTCTCCCTTTTTGTTGCTCAGGAACCTGCAAGAGGGAAGGGGGTGTGTGACTTACCCATTCAAATGGTGCTCATGTGCAGTTTTTGCTTTTAGTAGGGTCTTCTGGTGAGCATCAGAGCTTTATCATGAAAGTCTTTTGACTGTTGACATTTCAGTCTTATGTCACTTCATTTTGTAGATGCATGAGTGGAAATGTAAGGCACTATAAAACAATCTGTTTAGCAGAGCCTTTAGTCTATGCTGCAGTGATTGGGAAAGAATCAACCTATTATTGCACTATAAATGATAAATGTGCTTTTGGTAAAGTTACGTATTTATCTTCACTTCATGAGCTTCAGTGGCTGCTTACATGAAGAGAGGTGCTTCCAAGATGGGATTCTGCTTGAGTGTAATGAACCATGTATAAAAATCAATCTGTGGATTGGAATTTAATAGTATATATTCTTTAATGTGAATGAATAGGAGGCTGAGTAGTTTAAATGGTGGAGTATGTATTGATTCTGAGTTGGCATGTTCACTAGCCTCCTTTTTAAAATCATAGTTATTGTTGAATAACAGCTTTCAGTGGTTAAATATAAAACTGTTGTCTCAGGAGAGATTTAGGGCATTGATGATATTTATAAGAATTTTTGACAGTCATGTCAGAAAAAAGGTACATTTTGAAACACTGCTTAACGTTAGTAAGAGACAGTCCTTGCTTGCATGTGAAGTAAATGTTAGATTCCATTCCAACAGAAAGAGCAGAAGTCAGCTCACCTCCACGTTGTTGCTAAGATGGGGAACTACTTGTGCTCAGTGCTTTTACAGGTCAAGACACAGAACACTGTAAGAAATAGTGGGTGTTTCATTTGTAGCTGAGTCCAGTCCACAGGTGTGTCTGGGCAGGTTGCTGAGAGCTTTAACTGATAGAGGGAGAGCTGGAGTAATGGGACAGTGATTTACAATGTGACTTCTTGAGGTGTAAGTGTGAATCTTCAAAATAGCTGTAAAATGCATATAACTTCCTCTTGCAAATTCACATGACTGCATTTTAATTTGCTATTGGGTGATAAAGGAAAAAAGTCAATATTTTCTTTGCAGTTAAAATTGTATGAGGATAATGCTTTTCATTGTAAAAAAAAAAAAAAATAAAGTCTGCCAGATCTCCCAGTTCTAGTTTTAGCTGGTAGTTTGGGGTTTTTTAGTAGCCTTTTGATGTGTGTATCTTGGCTTTTTAACCTTTATTATTTTATTATTGGCTAATCTTTGAAAGATTGTACAACTAAGTTAAAAGTATTTCCTTTTTCAGATATAACATTTATCAATGAACAGGCCTCTTGATTGGAGGGCTATTAGAAAGCCAGAGTAATAAAAAGGAACCATACCTGGTATCTCTTTAGACCAGCTACAGTTTCAGGTGCTTCAGTGCTCTACTTAGGTTTCTGAAGTATTGCAGGTGAACAAACAGGGCAGTCATTGTGAAAGTATTACATTTCTATCTGGTTTAGCTGGGCTGTAGAATTTTCTGTTCATCTGGCACTGGGCTATGCAGAGGGAAATCCCACAACTTTCTATATATGTAGGCAAATTCTGTCTCTATCCTAACTTCCTAAACTGTTTTCCTGAATTCAGTTTTGCCAAAACTGGAAGGATTCATAGATGTTTGCATCCAGCATCTTCAGTATCAAAATGGAGCTTTTTTTACATGTCTTGCTTCTACAACATCAGGATCAGCTAGCAAACAAAAATCTCTATAAACCCATAAACAGGCGTTTTTGGTTGAATTAGAGGACACAGAAGAGCAGAGATGTTTGTAAAATCAGTTGGAATGCTTTACAGAGAGCAGTAAAAGTGCCTGGGACAGACAGCTGGTTATTTGAGCTATGTGTTGCTGCCCAGTCTTTTGGTGTGGTACTAGGGAAAATAAGTCATTATTTGCTCTCACTGGGGAGTCTGAATGTTAAGAAAACCCCTTTTTCTAGCTGTCTCTGTAAGAAACTCTCCAAAGGACAAGCATCCCTTCTCCTGGTTGTTGACACTGGACACTAAACCTGAACTGTAGAGTTCAGAAACCAGAACCAATATGGAAAGATACTGAGGGTTACAGAGCATTTGAGGAGACTACTGCTTAAGGATGTTTGCTTGGATTTTTAAGATGATTTTGCAGAGAAACTTGCCTTCAGAATGTGCCATCATGGAAAACAAAGTGCAACAGCACAAATTTTGTGAGCTATCATCCACTTCTCAACAAGGAACCAGGAAGTACGGATCACATATTACAGCTTTAAGAGAATTGCTCTGAAGCAATTTCAAGGGCCTTATTTTCTAGATAGATTTTTCCTGTAAATACGTGGACTTTGCTTAGAGGTGTGCAATGATTCCTTAACAAGCTGTAACAAGTTTACAGCTCACACTGCAGTGACAGAGCAACTCTGAGTCCTGAGGTGGCATCATTATAAGAGCAGTAGGGACTTCTGGGAACTTTGTCTGCTTTTGTTGGTGTCACCAGGTTTTTCTGTCACTGAGCTGCTTGCCAGGCCATGTCATGGTACTTAGGACACTGCTGAGTGTTGGAGTCATCTGCCTGTGACTGATGGAGCACTTCAGCACTCCTTTCCTTGTCCCCCACCTGCTCTTTGAAATGCATCACAACTCTATGGCAGCTTTGAGTAGTTTTGAGACTTTAGTCTGTTACTGAAGGAAATTTGAGTACTCTGCTGTGGCTGATATGAAATGGAAAGAGGAAAGCTACCTCATACTTCTGTTTAAAAATGAGCCTGTTTCATATCCTATAAAACCTGTCTGGATGCTTTTTTTATATCCAGAGATAAAGAGCATGTATGGTCTGAGCTGATGTGAGAACTGCTTTTTCACAATTTTGTGGATTGAATATGTACATTTTGGAGAGTAGATGATTCCATCTTCATCAGTGACTATACTTCAAGGCCTCTCTTAGGAGCACAGCCAGGAGTGGAAAACATCATCCAAAGATGATGCAAAACCCTTTTTTGTTGAAAGCAGCTAAAATAATTGACTCCTACTAGCCATTATGTTATGTAATGTGTAGTTGAATGTGTCTGGTGTCCAGTAAACTGCATTTGCTGTATTAAGTTCTTATTACCCCCCCTTTCAGAAGGCTTTGTGCCTCAGAGTCACTTATCTCAATGCTCTTCACTTTCATATCAAGCCTGGGTTGAACAAGGTTTTGTACATGGCCACACCAGTGAAGCATTATTCCTGCCTGCCCTTTTTTACCCCTCTCTCTGCAGTATTTTTAGGCATTGAGGTGTAAATATATTTTTTTACTCTTGAAGCAGTGATTTTTTTGTTTCTCAGGACCTTGACCTTAAGTTTGCTTACAGAACCACCCAGGCACACACTTCTGTCACTCTTTAATCTGTTTGTTGTAAAGAGCCCCATTGTGATAGTTACTAGGTGACAAGGCACACTTTATTTTTTTCCCCTTTTAGTGAAGTCTTCTTGAGAGCTACATCTCAGAGTTTCTTATAGTTATCATTTAATGTGTTTCTTTAGCTGTCATCTCACATGTATTTTGAAATTGGCTGAAACAAGGTAATTTCCTCCTTCTTGAATATTTGTAACATAAGGATTGAATGCTTGGGTCAAATTCTGTCCATTTTATGAAATTAAATGCTAGCATTAGTAGTGCATCTGCTTAGGAAAGACCTTTGTAGTCAGGGATTTAAAAGAATCACATTTGCATTCAATAGGAGGATTGAAAAGACAGGCACTTTGAAATAGCATAATGTGAAATTAAAACATACCAGAACCTTGGCACGTGCCTGTACTCACTGGATAGCAGGCTAGAGCTAGAAAGGTGGTGTTCCTAATTAGAATTAGCAGTATTGCCATGGGGGAAAGGATTTTCAACCAGTACAGTGCATGAACAGCCAAGGGATGAGGGTGCCAACAGCTTCCTTAAGAAGTTAGCAGTGCACATACTTTCAGCAGAGGGAAGAGGAGGACTGAGTGTTACAGAAACTGCTTTTCTTTGTGCCAGTGGATGGACTCTGAAGTGAGAATTTGCTGTTACAGCATAATCTTCTCTGGACTGCTGCTGAAGGTAGTAGCTATTGGAAATAATTTTATTCTTCCTTTTGTTGGCGTGTTACAGAAGTGTGTATTGAAATTTTTGATGCTCTCCCAGGATAATCAATATTTAGACTGTATTAGGTACTTCCTTGAAGAGCTTAAATGACTCATTGTCTTATTTGTTCTTAATGTTATCATTTGGTTAGCGGTTTATAGAAGGTGTTTCTCTTGTGTAACAGAAATTGAATTAAAAATTTGCTATTTCCCGAGTCTTTGCATTCCCTGACATACCTGGGAGACATTTGTATTCAAAAGCTGGTGTGCTGTTCACACACTCCATTGGCAAGCTCTCTGCTCCCTTCGTTTGATTCCAGTCAGTTGTGCTAGCAGCAATTTAGCAGATAAGCACATCTTAGTTTAAGCAGTGTGATAAATGGTTGTAACCCTTGCCAGTACCAGCCTTTACTGCTACGTTCTGTGCCAGCTATTTAACTGTTTACTCATTTTAGATGTTACATTGGAGGTCATATGTGCTGATGCAGATTTAAACTTAATTTTGTGAATAATGATGAAATGTATGCTGTTTGCATCCTTGAAGAACACATCTGTGATGAGAAAAACAGATGTTTAAACTGGCTATTAAAAAAAAGGCAGTTTTGGTTTTAAAGGGTACAACTCGCCTGTATTCTGATGTATAGGGAGATGTTTTGCAAATGTGGCTGAGCTGTGCTCCTATTCCTCATTCCTGCTGCTCTCATCACCAGGATCTGAATTGATGTATTTCAACTTGCATGGCTCTTGTGTCACTACACTGGGGGAAAACACAGCCTGCTGCCTCCTCTGCTGTAAAGGAGCAGGACTATGGGGAAGATGTGTTCGAGTGTCAGACTAATTCTGGGCTGTAAAACAGAGGAGGATGACTGGTCAGACCAGTTATGTGAGTCCAGTCACGGCTAAGAGTCCTGTCACAGCTGCAGAAAGTGTCACAAGGCAGTGACAGAGCTTTCCACATGCTGTCCTAGATGGATGGCAGTCATTCATGGCATGTGGGCAAGCAGGCTTGGGCTGGGCCACTCAGTGCTGCTTTGAGGAGTTCCTGTGGCACAGGAAGCAGAAGGGACTTGTGCTTCAAGTGAGATAAACATCACACTTCTGCCCTATTGACAAGATGATGGGCAGGCCTAAAGAAGGAGCAGGTGGTTGAAGGTAGAAGCTTTGCAAAACAGTGCAAGAACCCAGCACTTTGCTGTCACTCAACACACTGTGATTATTTGATGCTTAAGCATATCATATAAGCCAGTTCACTTGCTTCTGTCAAGTCAACCTTTTTTGATTGTTTTTGATGCCTTTTAATGACATCATAAGAGGCACTAAACTATTTTGTTTCCTTAATGCAGTGTAGACAACCTTAGTACATCCCTAATTTTGAAAAAGTAATTTGTAAGGATGAGTAGGCTAATACAAGATGGATGTTAAACCTGGAAAGGCATGGAGCTCCTATCAGGTGGTGTCCAAATATTATCTGGAGCTTGATGGATTTGTATATTTGATGTGAAACAGTCAAATATTAGCACATTTCATCTCAACTGGCTACTGTTAGACTGGCAATGTCGATTCTTTTATCACACAAAATGTTTTGCTTACAAACCATGAGCCTTTTCTTCAATGACATCACTGCAGTTTTCTGTCTTTGATATTATATAGGAAGTATCATTCAGTTACAACTGTTATATTCAGTTGCCCAAGGTAGGCAGAACAAACTTTGAATATTCAAGAGACATTTGACTATCAGTATGAATTTGCATTGACAGCTGCTCCACATGAGTTCTTTGTCTGGACATTTCTGGTGTGAAAATAAACTGTGATCCTGTGATCAATTATATAATTTCTGTTTAAGTGTTAGTAATTAGAACATAAAAGCTAATACTGTTCAGTGACAGTAGGTGGACAAAAGAACTATGTATGTCATGAACAGATGCATATAGGTGGAGGTAGATTTGGGCAGTTAAGGTTAAATCCAGTCTACTGGAATCATAAAGACTGTGAACTTAATGTGGTAAATTATATTCTAGGTACCAGTGAAAATTAAAGTATGACTGCAGGGAACACTGAATCACCATAATTTACTTTTTATGCTTTAACTGATTTGTATAATCATTACTCAAATTCCTCATGTGCTTGATATAAAACCTACTCTTTATTTATGATTAATAATAGCTAAGTTATTATGGATATGGAGTCAGTGGCTTTTTTTTCCTCAGTGGCTGAGTTGTGCAAATAATTGTATTTCTGCTTCCATGTAGATTAGTCTTGGTAATACTAATTTACAGGATTATTTACAGAAGGAAGTAACACAATAAAAAGGAAACCTAGTGACCTTCCTAATGTACTCTCTTAACAGGGCTGTATTTTTCACTTGTTATTTCCATATGGAGATAAATACCTTCCAATTTGCTGACTGGACTGGAAATTTTATGTTAACAACCAACATGGAAGTTCATGTATTTGATTTTACCACACCCTTTCTTGTGGGAAGGGAACTGCAGCAGCTGGACAGTCACAAGCAGGTTTGAGGCAGTAGTACATCAAACAACTGCACATTTTGGGAGGTTCTGTAACACTTCAGAAGGTACTTTAAAAAAGGCTTAAAATGAGATAAAAAAACCTCTCTGATGATTCCAGAGAAAGCATCAAGTTCTTGGAGTGGAGTAACTACTAGATTAAAAACCAGTTCCTCAGCTTTATGCTAATACAGTATCTTTTGCAGCTGAGTGTATGGATTGTAAACTACTTTTGACAAGAGAGAACAGATACTAGAATGTGATTTTTCCTTCCATCTTAACTGCATCATTTGCAAATTATCTTACTGTTATAGATTATTTAAAGTGCACTAGTCTGAAAGCATTGGTTTTTAACAGCATTTTAATTAAGTAGGAACTAATGTGTTCTGCTGCTATCAAAATGAATACTTTTCCTTGCAGTTATGTTCATTTTGACATTGAGACTCTCAGTTGGGTTTGTTTTGTTTGAGAGTAACAGTAGTACATTGTGAACTTTTATTACTAGCAGAAGTTATCAAAGGATAGATGGGTTCCAAAAGAGCATTTGTTTGGACTGCACAAACCAAACAGTGGGATTTGCCGGTTCCAGTGTTGACCTAAACATAAATATTTTGAAGCAAAGGGTAATCAGGGATTTTATTAACACTAGTGAAGGTCTGCTTGTAGAATGGGGGAATCCTTGTCACGTTGTATAGACTCTCATTCCCCATCTCTGTGCTCCTTTGTACCTCTCCATTATCACTTGTGTTCTGGTTCCTACTGATTTGCACTGGGTTAGAGGCTGTAGCATTGGGGATTTTTTTTTTTGCTTGGAAACAAAAAAAAAAGGAAAAGTTGTTTGCCTGTTACTTAAAATGTGGTTCTCCTTTGCTGCTTTGTGACTCTTGTCCAGTTGTGACATGATCCCTTCCCATACTCTCAGCTGAATGCTCAGTTTTCCATGTGTTTCCCTCTTGTTGATTAAAGGCCTGTTGTAACCCAGTGTTTTGTGGGGTGGTGTTTCCTGGTAGAAAGAGATGGCCTGGAGCTTTTTGTGTCTAACAGTGAAAGGTGACTGTGGTAGCAGTTGATGACAGGCCTAAAGGGATTCATTAAACCCCCTGTGTTTTAACAGTGTGAACCTCAGTAGGAAGTGTTGGTTCATAAGGCAGCACTCTGGGGGAGTTGAGTGAAGCCAAAGAGCACAAAGGTGTTTCCTTTCAGGCTGAGGCAAAGGGAGGAGCATGGAGCAAGTACCTGAGTGGCTCAGACGGTGTGGCTGTGTAAGGGAGAGCTGAGCAAGTCAGAAAGCAAGGATGGAAACAAGTTTGATGTGGCAAGTAAGCACCTTCTTTGAGGTATCTCTTGGAATAGCAGAGTTGAATTTATAAATGAAAAGTTTGCCTTGTTTATAAATAGTCTAAATTATCCAGTGTAGGAGGATAGGGTTGCATATCAAAGTTAGGACTGCTGTAATGATTTTCTCCCAGTGGAGATAAGGGCTTCCTGTGCTTGCTAAAAATGACAGTAGTCTTTTCAGATGCAGGACCATCTGGGATTCCTGAAAAAGAAGATACAGTAATATACCCAGGCTCTTCCATAATTATTCTGGCTATTTGGATCTCAATGAGGTGTCCTTCTAGTGCTTCTAGGGAGCTTCTGCTGAGCTTTTCAAGTCCTTGCTCTGCAAGCTACTGTTTGGGAGAGCAGATCTGCCACAGACCATCTGTGCTCTTCCACAGGGGATTTTGGTTGCTTGAAAACAGATGGGAGAAGAGAATCTCACCCCCATCCTCCCCCAGCCCCTTTCCTTAGTTTCTTGGATACAGATGCATTTTTCTGTATGGATGCTCAGTAAGGACATGACAGTAAGGAAATTGGATATGCTGGCTGGACTGGGGAGTCACCCTGTGTTGTGAAAATGAGTAAATCAAGATGTATTGTTGCTTTCAAATCATGTGTAGGGAAGTGAAAGCTGTAAGACCCTGGATGCTTAATTATCTTGCGTTATTTATTGTCATGAAGTATTTTTTTGAAGTGATTACTTGAAATTTTTGTGGATTTAAATGATAGAATTATTAATTCTAAAAAGTTCTGCTTTTTTATTGTCTTGGCCTTTACTATCTCTCTGCTTCCTGTTTGCTATCCCTGAATTCACACATTCTCTTAGAAGAACTTGTATTGGAGCATTTACTTTAAAGTTGGGCTGAAAGATCAGCAAACTCTGTATAATATATCTAAATATTTTTGCACTTTGAATTTTATTTTCTGGTAGCCTTTATTTCCCCTATCTCAATCTCTTCTGTTACTGTGTATAATATGTTGTAATATGAATTCTCCATCTAGATTTCCAAAGGAAGAGTATGGAGGAATATTTACCAGAAATGCAGAGCACACTGGAGCCAGTCAGCCTGTCAGATGATGCCTCTTTCAAGTCCCCAGATAATGAGAAGGCTGCCAAAACACCTGGAATGGAGGAGTGCCCAATCATCAGTTGCACTGGAGGTGATGCCACTGTCTTGGATAGGGAATTGAGTTCATTGTCCTCGGATCAGGATGCAGCAGCTGTCAGCATCAGCAGCAATGGGGCCCCAGCAGAAGGACAGCAGCAGTGTGGCAGGGCAGGCTCCTCTGCCAATGCCCACTGTGAAAGAAAGGCAGAAAGCTCCACAAAACCAGAACATCTACCTTGTGAAGAATCTGAACGACACCATCCAAAAACTAACCAGACAGAACAATCATTAATGGAAATATTACAGGATCTAAGGGAGGAATCTGACTTTGTGAAAAAATCGAGTGATAAGATCTATTCAGAAAGCCCTTACGACACAGACTGCACAAAGAAGCTTATTTCCACAATACATCAGACTTCCTCACAGGAGGATTTGCTAAGGGAAATAGAGTCTGAGCTCCTCTCCACAGATTTTTCAAAGGAACCAAAGCTCCCCAATGGTGTGCAGAAGGGTGAACATGCCTTGGCTGTGTTTGAAAAATGTGTACAAGATAAATACCTGCAGCAAGAACAAACTATTACAAAGTGAGTATTTGAGTATGTGCATCACAGTTGGAGGTGTGTGCTGAACAGTTTTGGCTGCATGTTGTGTGCACGTGCATACAGTAATTTGGTCTGAAGCAAGTTGTCTTGAGTTGATATGAGGATAGTTAATGAGCTCTTTAAAATTTTCTTTTAATCAAAGAATCATTTTTAGTTTTGGTATGTACTTGTAAATAAAAGTGTGTGCTTAGATGTCTGCATTATTTCAGGATTTGGCAGGAATTGAATAGCCAACTGTGTAATTGAATAGCTTGCCAATGTCTAGAATTACTTAAATACTGCAGCAGTAATGGTGATTTAAAAATAGCCTAGGATTCATTCAGTCCATATGTGTCTGTGGAGAAATGAATCTTTGAAAATACTAACTGCCACAATGGGCATTTTATTTATGCTTAAAATTACTTGTTTCTTTTTCAAGTAGTATTCAATCTGTTGTCATCCAGCAAAGCTGTTAATCAGATGAGAGTATTGTTTGAATTGGAAATGTCATATAACTACTCTTCGCACATTTTATAAGAGGACTTCTGAAATGCATGGCTTATAAGTGCTACTATAATAAACTGGGATTAATAGTTCTACCAGGCTGTATTCAACATGAATATTTCTGTTCATCAAAAGCCAGTTCATTGCTTGATTTCATGATTCCTTACTTGGCGTTTAATACTTCGTTGCCTCTTCAGAAATGATTTTTTTGCTAACAAAATGTAGTCTCTAACTTAATATTTATTTCCTTTTGCAGAGCTGGAAATGAGTGTCCTACTTTTCTTATAAGGCTCTCCAACACCATGATATAGGAGGACATCAAAGGAAGGGAAACCAGATATAGGGAGAGATTCCCAGTAGGGAAAGTATTCTCTTGCATTTCACCAGTTAACCTCTGACAGAAACCATCCATGTGAGGAAAGTCACTTAATGACAGGAAAGCTCAGAATGCACAGTTAGACATTCAGAAGTTACAGAGGATGAGTGGGAATCTGAAGTGGTGGGTGTGTAGAGAGGGGTAATTCCAGGAGACCATGAGGTAAAGAATGTAATTATTTATGGTAAACTCAGAGGCAGGGCAGCGTTTTCAGCCGTGGACCAATTACTTGCTTAGAGACAAGTGTTTTTATATGTGTGTATGTTCTATATACATGCAGAAGGCTTTATGTAGAAACATGTCTTTTTTTTTGGCCAGCTGCAACCATTTTATACTTGGATACTCACATCAAGAGTGTGAAACTGCTGTGGAACATTTTGTGTTTGGTCCAAAGGGTATTCTGGTTTGTTTTGTCCCTTACTTTATGATCAGGAGAATTTCTTGTAACATCATTCTGGAAATAGCCCAGTTTTCTCCTTGTGATCTAAATATATATATGTGAGCAGCTGTGGTGTGAATTGAGAATTTGTAATCCTAGAATATACATTAATAGATTAAAAAGCAGATCACAAGTGTTAATGTCTGTAACTGATGGTTTTGAATTCCTTATAATTTAGGAGACTAGTTTGTTCAGAGATTTTGTTTTTCAACAAAGGAGAAGGGATAAAGGGATATTTAAGTATCTTTTTTAGGTAAATGCATGCCTCCCACAGATTCATGTGATTAGTTGCCTAAAATACCCACCATGTAATAGTGTCTGCAAACATGTCAATACATTTGAGACTGTTTATTCAGCAGTTCTGACAATGTAACTTCTGAGTTTTATGCTAGAATGTCAAACTAGGTCCGAGTTGGCTTCAAACAGCTGAACTGGAACTATTGCTAAAAATTGAACTTCAAAGGAGCATGGATGGGCATGGATACTTGTTACCTACTTAGGACTTAAAAAAAACAGGATTCTGTTTCTTACCAAGTTGTGATCTTCCATGGGTTCTGAGAAATCCATGAAATTAATGAAATCTCTGTGTTTTCAGACAAATGACTGGTAAGACTATATGACTGGAAGTTACTGTCTTACATTACCTTAAAATTACTAACATTTACGAAGGATTACCAAATGTCCCATGTCATTATGGACCACAGCAACCCTAAACTGCTGGAAATGAGCAGTTTCCTCACAAGGAGGTTGCTGCTTGCTGATTTGGAGTTACATTCCACATGCACAACATTATTTATTTTTTTTTCTTGTAAGGATTTCATGGATTTTTTTCTTTTGGGCTTCTGGCTTCCAATAGAACTTGCATATCGAAGAGCAAAAACTATGTATCTCAAGACTGAAAACAAGCAATGAAAAAAAATCCAGTATTGATGTACCTTCTCTTTAATTTTTTTTCTTTACAGATTGATTAAAGAAAATAAAAAGCATCAGGAACTGATTTTAGAAATCTGCTCAGAAAAGGACAACTTAAAAGATGAGTTGAAAAAACGATCAGAAACAGAAAAGCAGCACCTCAGCATTATTAAACAGGTACAAAGATAACGAAAGGTACACAGATAACAAAACAGAAGTGCTGGTTAGTATTTCACCTGTGTCTAATGTCACTGTTGTCACTGCTGAACAGATAATCCCTGGTAGCACAGAGAAGGTGGGGATGCCCATGCTGCTTATCCTAAGCTTTTTAAGAAGATAAATATACTCTTGTATTCCAAGAAATTGTCTAAAAGCCTTTAGTGAATTTGGGTAAACTGACTTTCTGGATTCACATCCCTTAAGTGTTCTGTATCTGGAAGTCTCTGCTGTGGTAGTAGCAGGTACTAAATACAGTCCTTTTCTCAGAGGTTTGTTAGAACCACAGCAGGCCAAGGGGGACCATGCTGTAGGCTGGTTTTAGTGTGGGAGGAAAAGGTTTCATACCAGGTGTCACTGCTTGTCTGTTACCAGCTATCTGCTGATGTCCCTGCAGCTGGGTGACCAGCTTTATAAACTGATTATAGGTTATATTTTGGAGATCTGGCAAGAGAAAGAGTTAAAATACTAATTTCTGTTTGTCCAAGTGCTGGTCACTATCCTGGTTGTCAGGTTTCTTCATTGGTGTCTACATCATCATACAGAAATCTGTTCACAGAGCAGGGTGTCAGGCTTGAAGTGTTCTAAAGGAATACATTCATGTAATATATTCATATATTCATGGTTGATTTCAGAGAATATTTGAAAATCCATGGTGTGATTAAAAATTGAATTGGAAAGTGTTATTTTTGGGCTAAAAATTGGAATTGCTTGTGCCTGAATAAACCCATATGAGCAACTCCCTAATTCTTACGTGTCTGTATTTCAATGATAGCTCTGTCATGAGTCATGTATGATTTAATGAAGCTCTATCATGCAGCAGTTGCTTTATTCCATTCTGAAAAAAGTATTTGTGAGGGTGTTTGTGATACTACATGCTTGCAAGTGATTTCAGAAATACTCTTTTGGACTGTAATAGTTTTATGTTGATAGCACCTGGAGCTGTAAGAGACATTGCAGTGAAACACTTGCATTTTTTTGTTTGTGATGGTAGTGTTTTATTGTTGGAATTTCTGTAGTAATGCTTTATGGTAACTTTTATGTAAATGAAACCATGGCTGCAGTCACAGCTCTAAACAAACTGTACCTGCCTGCTTGTGAAGCATTGTCTCTGGAAAATAATGCATTTGCAGAGCTGAACAGAGTGTGGTCAAGTCATGGTAACAGAAGCAAATTAGGTGGTTCTTGCCTCTTACACAGCAGCTTGAGGTTGCACAGAATTTGCATTACCAATCCTGAGATCTCCCCCAAATCAAAACCCCCTAACCTGGGTGAGCTGGCTTCCCCTGGGACAAGAGGAGAATCATGAGGCACAATTTGAACAACGCTTGGGCGGTGTCACAGCCTTTGCAGCCACCACTCTGCTCCTGCTGGACTTGCATGACTTGGCAGGGAGCACGCTCTGGGAAGTGTTCCAGTTAACACTGGGGATTATTCTTCAGCTGGATCAGGTCTCAGACTTGGTTCACTGGATGGCTGAAATAAATGCCAGCATGATGACTAAGCTCATCTTTATTTGCTGAGTGATTCTTCAATGAATTAATTCCCAGTCCAAATCAGTATGGATGCATGGTTGGTTTGCATGGTGAAGGATATGGCTCAAGGATAGGAACAAAATGGTGGAAGGTGAAGCAACCTCAGACAGCAGCCAGCTCTGCTCTGGCAGCTCAGCACTTGCTGTCAAGCTGTTACTTTGTGTAGTAAATTACTGTGCTTTGTGTTTTACTTGGTTTGAAGCATCTTCACTCTCTGAAGATGAGAATTGACATCTTTCATGCTTTTAGTAGTCAAGCAAAGCTAGATGTTGATATGGGTGGTTGCAGCTTGACAAGTGTAAAATACAGGTAAATATCTGTTGAAGCATCTAATTTTGTGTGAAATACACCTGCCTGCATAAAACATGATCAAAGAGTTATTTTTCCCTATAATTATATCATGATGTTGTGTTTTAGCTGGAAGCAAGAATAGAAGAGCTTAATAAAGAAGTGAAAGCTAGCAAAGACAGACTTGTAACTCAAGATGCAGCAGCCAAAAATACTATTCAGCAGTTGCATAAAGAGATGGCCTTTCGAATGGAACAGGTAATATGGAAAAACTTAAACAACTGATCATCTGCATTATTGAGCAAACTTGGTTTTTGTAGGAAACATATTGGATCTCTACCTAAGATGAAAATTTCCAAAACTGGAGCTCCTCGTGTCCAGTTATATATGCATTTTTGATGACTGTCAGCAGTAAATTTCCAAATGGATGTTAACAGTTTAGAGTGCCTGATAACTCCTTTAAAAAATACCTATTTTTATATGTATTGAATTCAGCCCTCAAGGAAATCTCATTTTCTTTACCTGTAAGCTGAACTTGATTCAAAAGGAGCTAAAAGCTGGCAGTAGCTTTTTTCAGACAGGCTGTCAGAAAATTAATACTTTTCTCAATTCCAGCACAAAGCTCGTATTTTGTCTTTATGTATTACTGAAATCTGGGATTTTTTTTTTTTCCTTTTTAATATCATATTATAATATTTTCTCTGTTGTATGTATTCTAAAGCTCAGTGTCTGATTTTACTTTTTTTTCTCTAATTTGAAGCAGAACTTGCTAGTGCTGGGGGAATCTCTAAAAGTAAGCCACTGAAAGGGAGCCAACTGAAAAATAAGCCACTGGATAATGATTGTCCAGTTGGCATGTGGATGAAGGAAGACAGAATACCAGTACTGGTGCAAAATTATTTTGTTCCTAAACTTTATACTACCTTCCTTCTAAACAAGAAATTTATAATGTATTGATAACTCATTTGAGATGTTTAGCTGCAAAGATGCAGCTGCTTAGATACACATTTACTGTTAGAAGCAGGAGCAATTGCAGTGCTTAAGAGGGTTGAATGTTAGTCTTTGTCAAACTGGAGCTTTTGAGTTCTGCCTTGTTACGCTGCAGTACTACAAATATCCAGTTAATTATGAAATACAAGGTTTGATTCATTGTGTTTTGATGTTTTCCAAGGCAAATAAGAAATGTGAGGAAGCTCGCCATGAAAAGGAGACCATGGTGATGAAATATGTCCGAGGGGAGAAGGAGTCACTTGACCTCCGAAAGGAAAAGGAGGTCCTTGAGAGAAGACTGAGAGATGCAAACAAAGAAATAGAAAAGCTTACAAATAAAATTAAACAACTTTCTCAGGAAAAAGGAAGATTACACCAGCTCTTTGAAACTAAGGTACTCCAAGTACTGCTGTGTGACTTGATTAAAAGCTCTGTCAGAACAACCTTATCACTTGTTTGCTGTTGTACTTGGTAAAACAGACCTATTCTCATTTAGTTTTTGCTGCACAGCTGTGAAAGTGCCTTTCTTCCAAGGGAAGGGGAAAAAGTTACTCGGGTCTCATCACAATCTTTTTGAAGTTCCTTTTAATATTTCCCTGAACATTGGTTTGTGAAACATTAGGGATTTTTTTTTTCTTTACAAAATTGACAAGACAGCTTTTGTTGCAGATGTCTAGATTTTGAAGTAATTCCTAGTTTCAGATTTTTTTTTTAAAGGTTGCAATGGCATTAAATTATTGCAGTCTTTTTGTTGTTTTTCTGTGTTTTCACTCTATGTTTCCTCTTTTGTACTACTAAAAATTGATAATAAAGTAATAGAATTTTTCAGCCAAAATTTTGCCACTTGTTTTTGGAAAGCAGCAAGAGATTATTTTTAAATGATCCAAGTCCTTTTGTATTATTCTTCACAGCTGTGTTTTACAATTCTATTTCATGTGGAAGATCCAAAAATTAATAATGACTAGAAACTACACTTCTGAAACAAAAATCACCTCTGTGGTGCTTTGTGTTTTCACAGATATGTAACATTAACATATACTAACAGGAATGCAACCTTACCTTGCTATTCAAACCACAACACTAATGGGGGATTAAAGGATTATTGGGCATTCTGAAATATGTGCATGATTTTGCAAAACCCAGACATTAAGAAAAGAAACCAACTTGATAGCTGGACGGGAGTTTTGTTGTAGAAACACTGTATCATTTAATTCTATAAAAAATCTATAAAATTTTCTCAGGATGGTGAAGCCACTCGACTCAACAGAGAAATAGAAAAATTGAAGGAAGAAATCAATTCTCATGTTATCAAAGTAAAATGGGCTCAGAACAAATTGAAAACAGAAATGGATTCACACAAGGTGCGTGAAGTGGTGCTGATATCATTACATGAAAATACAGAGTAATGTAGTTGTTGTAGTATTTACTTTTTATGTACTGTTTCTAATGTGATGTTTCTGTTTAGTTTGAATACCTGCAGCAAAAATCAGAATAGTGCTCTCAAATAGTGATACTGAAGTGGAAATGTTGAAAGAATGTGAAGGGAGAATGTATTGGTGGATTCTCTTTGATTTGGTCATCAAATTTTAATTTGTTGTTAAGTTTGTTTTTTGGGGGTGGTTATTTGTTTGAAATAGCTGTTATTTTAGTTTTTAAGTGATAGAGTTAAATGTGCTATCTAGAAATATACACATAAACAAGAGATCCTTTTGTTGTGCCTTCAGTATTGGGTAAAATGGAATTACATAAATTAACAGTTGAATGGGAGCAAGGGGAAAAATGGTGTCGGACTTTTTGTTTTCTTAATTCTTTTAGACTGAAAGGAAAGTTTTATTGTGAGAAATGTGCTTCTCAGATGAAGTTAAGTAAATGGGTTTTACTAGGGTTAACCCATTCTTTTAATTACTATTTTTGTAGGAAACCAAAGAACGTCTCAAAGATGCAATGACAAAATTAACTGAAGCAAAAGAAGAAGGAGATCAGATAAGGAAAAACTGTCAAGAAATGATAAAATCCTATCAAGTAGGCACATTTTCTCAAGAGATCAAATTATTGTTTAGTGCCTGAATCTTCTTTTTCATTTCTTTCTAGTTTAAGCTAGTTTTTTTACGTTATTGGAAAGTTGTTAAATAAAAGGGAAAATGTTTATTTTGATTGGCATGCAGCGTGGGCTTCTTCCTTGGCATGGTCAGGCTTATCAGAGATGTACTTACAGGAAGGACTCAGTGATGTGAAAAGCTGTCTGTACACTCAGAATAGAAAGGGAAACAAAACTCTAAAATCTACTTATATTTCTTCAATCCCTTTAGGAGTCAGAAGAAATCAAATCAAATGAATTGGATGCAAAATTCCGAGTAACTAAAGGAGAACTAGAGAAACAAATTCAGGAGAGGTCTGATCACCTGGAGGTAAGTATGTGGTGTATGGAGACCACTTTGTGGTTATGAATTCCATGAGATTGTAATTTTGAGCATCTTATTTTAAGATGCTTACAGTTACGCCAGATTCTTTGGGTTTTGTCTTTTTTTGTGGTCTGAAAATAAATCCCAGGTGTCTGCCCCCCAGCACTGCTTTTTTGGAGGATATCTCCAGGTACTACCTTTTTAAAAACAAAGTTAGGGGGAAAATATGATATAATGAAGGTGAAATAACTTCTCTTTCATTTATAAACATGAATGTTGCTGTAATTAGAAGCACAAATTCACTTGAGTCAAGTCTTTCTCTGATCAGTATTTTGCCAAGATATATGGCAAGGAGAGACAAGGACCAGCCTCTGTTCTTTGTAGACATTTACTAGCCCCAAAGTGAAGTTCTGTAATGATGATGATGTATCTGCTCACAGCTCATCTGTGCACATGCCATCTTCAGAGGTGCCAGTTTGCTCAGAGCTTTCTTAGGGCCTGTTGTGCCATAGATTTGCATGCCTAAAACCAGAGTGTGCAGTCTCCCTATTCTTCTCAGCTCTCCTGAGAATAAAGAAGCTTTGAGGTTTTGTTTTCCTTTTTGAAGAAGTAAACCAAGTCTTTGGGGTACCTGTTCTGCCTCAGGCCCTCTCAGTTTTTGTAGTGGCCTATATTGCCCTAGATTTTTTATTTTTCTTTTGAGGTGCCACTGTACATTTAGTTTTCTCAATGAGCTTTTTATCTTCTAAAAAGGTGCATCATGCAAAAATAAAAGAGCTGGAAGACTTGAAGAGAACATTTAAGGAAGGCATGGATGAGCTTCGAACACTGAGAACAAAGGTAAAGTGTGCTGAGTTGGATTGGAGTGGGGCTGAAGGCACAGTGCTGCGTTTTTGGAACAAGAATACATTCCATTCCTAATTGGACTTTTACTTCTTCAGGAATAAACAGTGTGATTAGAGATTGGCTGGCATGAGACTAGAAAGAATACCTAATTGTTGACTCTGGATAGCCTTTTTTAGGGACTATGAGCTGATCTGGAACACAGCAGTGTTTTGCTTCACGGTGTGCACCTGGTTTGGCTGAAAAGTTGAGCAATATTTTTAATTTGTAATCCTGCAAATATTTTAAATTTCCTACATTTAACATAGGTAAAATACTTGTAAGCTTCTCCTAACTGTGAAATGAGTTTTGACCTCTGATAAGGAGGTAATAGCACTGTGGAAAAAGGGAGGAAGACATAGTAAGGGGTTGCCTTAGTAACTGGGGAAACATCATATCTTTGGACTCTGATCCATTAGGCTGCTAAATTTGAGCCTTTGGACAAAACTAAAGTTACTCATGCTTGTATTTAATTTTTTGTTTGTTTTTCTGGCTCTATTTGATCTGAAATACTTAGGGATATTGTTTTAAGTTACTTGGAATCGCCAAAAAATTAACATATGAGCTTTGTACAACAGTCTAGACATATGATCAGAATAATTTAGCTCTGAAGTTTGTGAAACTAAATAGTTTCTGGTTTTATTTTTTTTTTTTCCATTTAGGTAAAGTGTCTAGAGGATGAGCGCTTAAGAACAGAAGATGAGTTATCCAAGTATAAAGAAATAATAAATAGACAGAAAAGTGAGATTCAGAATTTGCTGGACAGAGTCAAAACTGTAGATCAGCTGCAGGATCAACATCAGAGGTACAGCTGTGCACTTTGAGTAATGATTTAAAAGATTATCTGAGATGTGGAAGGGTTTGTTTTATTGAAGTTATTGATACTTTAAATGTATTGTAATTTGAAGAATGCTTGTCCTGATTTAAATCAGTGTTGCTAATATTGAAGATATCCTTGGTGGCCTCTTACAAAACAAGGGGATTGAGATTGATGAATCTAGTTTAGTGTCTCTCATTATCAGAATAACAAGTGCCTGATTTCCAGCATACTCTACAGGAAATTGTCTTCTAGGTTTCTTCTCAGTGCTTGTTTTATTGAAAGATGGAAGGGAGCAATTAAACTAGAAAGATAAATTGCTTTAAAATTGTGGTCAATGAATGGAAGTATTTAGTGAAAAGAATTTTATTTACTTGACAGATTTTTATTCAGACAGTATATGGGGCACTTGTCTTTCAAATGGACTGGAATTCATTCTGCTGCATCAAAGTTTGCTCATTTAAGAATGTGAGGGAAATAATCTCAGGGGAGGGCTGGGCCCATGCACAATTCAGGAGTGTCTGAGCATGGTCCTGTGTCTGTGTGGTACATATGGACTGGGATATACAAATGCTGGCCACTCTGCTGGATCCAGTGGTGTTGCATAAATGGAGATAGATAAATGTCAAATAGGCAGATCCACCTATATGCCTGTCCCTCTTATGCTGGTAAACAGTTCTTATTTATTATTGGAAAGTATTTCTGTAATTATGGGCCTTCCTCAGGGTTTAGCAGTCAACCACTTCCCATTTGCTGTGTGTTGGTCACCTGTATTGTCATGGTGTCATCAGCTTTCCCAGGGAAACTGCTGTGGGCTAGAAACTACTGGAGCCTACACTTGGATCAGTAACAATTATTTTTCACTTGGAATCTTGCCAAATGAATTGAAGTGACTGTGATCCAAGTGTAAAACTACAAGTGTGTGTTTCCACTTATCTTTTCCTCTCAGTAATTGAGACATGCTTAAATACGTCTCTCATTTCTATTTGGTTTGGATTTTTTTTCAATATCCTTCCCATTCATTTATTATCCCTACATCAGATTTCATATTGTCATTTATTTTGATTTCAAGGCAGACATGCTGATATGTATAAAGGCTATATTATAAAGTGAGTGTCCAGCTATATTTGTTCACTGGAGGAATATGATTTTAGGTTGAATACTGGGAAGAACTTCATGGCTGATCTTGATACTGCTCACCTCCAGTGTTCCCTGGTCTCCTTCATTTGCAAAATTTTAAGGATAAGCTGGACATCTCTTTTAGAATGTTCTAGATCTTTAATTTTGTCTGATCCAACCCTGACTGCTAGGCAGAGATTTATCCTGTCATAATGAAACAATGTGTTTGAAAATACAAAATACAAGCATACCCTTCTGGCACAGGTTTTTAAATGAGAGCTGCAGGTGAGGTATTTTGCAGCACAAATGACTGGGTCTCGGCTCTTCTTGGAGAAATGAATCAATACAGGATTGTTGATTTAAAGTGAATTGATCCTCCTCATAATTACAATGTCTGTCAGGAAATTAAATGTGTGCTCTTGCTTTGTATAATTTTAATTTTAAATTTGAATATACACACTCCCTGTGAGAAAGGTGAGGGTTTTTTTCTGCTGATGTTAGAAAGTGAAGTTTTAGAAAAGGTGTATAAAATCCCCTATGACTGAAGAATTAATGAACAAATATTGCAAGAGCAAATAAGAGGGATGTTTTTAGTCTGTAACATTTTTAACTGCTATTAAATTTTGGAATTAATTTCAAACACTTTCTGTAGAATGTTGATGATAACTGAAGATGTAGCATTTTTTACTCAGATGGATTGGATAGGATAAATCAAAAGTTTCCTAATGGGAGTAGAAACAAAAACTTGGTTTGTAGAGGAAAGGACTTGTTTCTGGGGGGAGGAGTAGTGCAGTGGGACAGGCCCTTTGATTCAGAGCTGCAGGGCTTGGATAAGGATGTGTCAGGAATCACCATACTGCTGTCCTAGAGAAATCCAAACTGGAGCATATCCCTGTTTCTTAAAGAGAAGGCCTCTTACAGATTTGCCACCTTTGTTGGGTTTGCAAGCCTTCCTCGTACCTACTGGGTCTGGATTTGAGAGTTTTGTTTGTACCCTGATCTGAAGGTCATATGGAGAAATTGAACATGGAGAGATGAGGAGCTACTGCCTGAGTGTCTTCTGTGGGATGTAGAAATTGTCATTTCAGCACTGCAGCATGTTGTGAAACAGAGTGAAAACTGCCTTGACATTTAAAATGATCCAGTGACTAATAGATACCCCAGGGTCATTAATTGTTCCCCAAATTGTGCCTTATTTGGACTTTACCTGAATGCCTTTATTGCAACAAAGCTTCATATCTTTAAGCTCAGGTTATCCCTAATGAGATACAATTGTTTTGACAGAGATGAACAAGAAATCAATGCTTTAAAGGAAGAAATAGATGGTTTCAATTCTCTGGTTGCTGATCTTCAGAAGGACATTGAAGGTAGTCGGAAAAGAGAATCTGAGCTGTTGATATTCACTGAGAAATTAACCAGTAAGAATGCACAGCTTCAGTCTGAAAACAATTCCTTACAGAGCCAGTTGGATAAGCTTTCTTACAGTGAAAGAGAGCTGCAGAATCAGCTGGAATGTGTTCAACAGACTAAAGGTGATCTGGTGAGTACAGTGGGCAGCTTGTTTTTGCTCTAGTAAGATGTCAGATGCAGATAAAGTTGTGGCACATGAATGCCACCTTATATCTTCAGTTGCCTGACTGCAGTTTCTCCTTGAGTCTGCCATTAGTAGCAGAGGGATATGAACACCTCATGTTCTCAAGCTGAAAGGCATCCTGAGGCACACTGCACTGGAATGAGGAGGTGTCACTGTGTTGCTCTTTCTGGCTTTGTGGGAGCAGAGAGTTGTTCTCTGTGCAGGTGTAATTGAAACAGACACTGGGTTCTAATTTGCCTGTGAAATTTATTACTGTAAACTGTTCCTCAGGTCCTGTTTGTACTATGAGATAAATGTAATTTTTAATGAACTTAGTGTGTCATGGAACATAATGTGACTTTATCATGTAGAAGTTTTGGAGGTAGTTGAGGAATCTTATTATTCATGTGAAATGCTAGTGTTCAGCCTAAATAATAAGTGTGAAGTGTGAATGATTCCCAGGTGACAAGTGCAGTGAGGGTTGTTGAGCATGCACTATGGTTAGGCTGGAATTTCTTTGTGTATGACTGAAGGTAAAATCGCAATTTTAGGCCATCAAGTTACAGAAGGAGGAGGATCAGCGAAAGTCAGAGGTTGAGACCCTGCAGGCTCAGCTGGCCTCAGAGCAGGAAGAAGTGTCAGCACTGAAGACCCACGTGGATGAACTGAAGGATGACCTGGCTACCCAGAAACGCAAGCACGCAGCAAACTTGAAAGACCTCACGAAACAACTTCAGCTAGGTGGAGAATATTTTCACTTATGAGTGAGCCCCATCTATGACCCCCTTCAGTGTCTGTTGGAGACTCTCAGGTCGTGTCTCTGTGTGCTCACTTCTTGAGTGTCACCCTTCAAGCTCTCCTTGTCCCTGAAGACAATGAGAGTGAGCAAGTTAGATCTTGTAGAAACTGCAATTACAGGCCTTTGTGTTAATTTTCAGTCTAAAATGTAACTTTTGAAGTGGGCTTAGACATAAAATGAAATAGTTATTTCAAAAGAGTTTAGTCTTTGTTATGATGTATCTGACTACTGAAATATATATATATATGGATCCTGGTCTGTGTAAGAGTATAGTCAGAAGTTTCCTAGTTGGTACCTGTATCAGGAATTGCTGGTGACAGTTATTTTTAGTACATTAAACAGAACACTTCAGTTTTTAAAGCTGGATGTGGAGAGACTGATGGCCAATTTTGTCTACAAATAGAAGTTATCAAATACCCAACAATGCATACACTCTGAATGCAAATAGATTTGAAGATAATTAAATGTGTTTGAAGTGTGTTTGGAAGAAGAGGTCCTATTGGCACTGTGCAAGACAAGTTCCACGTCCCTTTTTGTGCATATAAGAACAGCTGTGTGCTTTCCCTCTTGATCCCTACGGAATGAGTGGTGCTTCTGGCACAAGTACTGCTGTAGTGGTACAGTTATGAGGTGCTGGAACAGAATTGCCAACATCAGTAGTAATTTACATGGCAGACCTAATCAGAAGTAAAATCAAACTCAAGTCTTACTGGTCCCAGTTAAGCCTACATATGACATTACCCCTTCAACTGGCAACTACAGCAGTGTGTAGGGATCATGGTGGGTGTTGCATCCAGGTGCTTCATGGCTCAGGCCAGAGAGAGATAGGAAGTTGTTTGGGTTTTCTTTTTAGTTGCTACCATTGTCTTTCAGTTGTCATGTCATGTTAAATTAGTGCAGGTGAGAGATGATAAGAGGTTCTGTATGCTGGGTAACCCTGTAATTTTTAATTCTTACTCTGCTGTTGGTAATCATCATTTTGTTAATTTTAGCACGGAGGAAATTGGATCAGATGGAAAATGGTAATTATGACAAAGAAGTCAGCAGCATGGGGAGCCGTTCCAGTTCATCAGGTAATGGAGCACATAGCAGGGCTGCCAAACAGCCCTTCAGTCTTAACAAGGTTGCCACAGTGTGCTTGCTCTTTGTGTGGTTTGTGCATATTCAGTGTGTGGGCTGCCTCCCATTAAAACTGACAAAATAGCCTCTAAGCACCAAAATGCACTTGGCTGACTGCAGTTGTAGGTGCTTATTATGAGATTAAAGTGTAATGTTTATGATGTTTATATATTTTGGTTCTTTTTAAATACCTGCCTTTTTATTTTGTTGCTTTTATGTTTGGAGGAAGCTCAAGAGGACTCCAGTTTATAGAGGACCTTTTACATGCTGCCAGAGGCAAAATAAAAATGAGCAGTGGCTTCCAACATTGTTTAATTGCCCTATTGACAGTTGCAACTGTGTAAATGAGAAATCAATTAGCATCATTAGAGACATCAGTGGGTTTATGTAATATTCATTACTTTCTATCCAGTTAGAACTAAAGCAGTGATCTTTAGAACTGAAAACAGCATTTTTCCTTCCTTGATATCTTTGGCTTTTAAGTTGGGTTAGTTCTGTCCAGATGTCCTGTAATCTCACTGTGTGAGAGAGACAAATGCTTAGAAAGAACAACAGAAAGTAAAGGAAATAGTGCAAGCTCCCAGTGATCAATGCTGCAACGTGTTTATATATAGGGCTTTTTTGAGTCTGTACAGTTTTCATAGTATTGTAATTTTAGTTTATTCCAAAACACACACTTAAAATCAGCTCAGTCTTGTGCAGAGTAAATTTTGAGATGAAGGTGTTTAAGTGGGAATGAGCATTCCTGAAGGGAGCAGCACACTTACACCGAAGGCAATGCACCCACAGTAGGCAGTGCCAGCATGTCACATTTAAACACCGTAAGGATCCTTTAGAGAAAACACCACTAACATAAAGGGGAACTGGCATCCTGGGGAAGATATCCTCAGCTCCTGACCAGTAGTGAGTGCATGCACTACTCTGCTGGGGACACTTCTAAGATCTGAAGGAGTTTTTACAAAAACTGATGTGTTGGCAGGGTCCCTGAACGCGCGGAGCAGCAACGAGGATCGGTCGCCTGAGAACACTGGCTCTGCAGTGGCTGTGGACAGCTTCCCAGAGGTGGACAAGGCTGTCTTGGTTGAAAGAATACTGAGGCTGCAGAAGGCACATGCTCGAAAAAATGAGAAGATGGAGTTTATGGAGGATCACATTAAACAGCTGGTGGAGGAAATCAGGAAAAAAACAAAGTATGTGCTGTGTTCTGTCCATGCAGGGTTTCAGTGTTGAGCTGATGCACTAGACAGGTATTCTGGATTTTGTGTAAGAAAAGTAATTGTCTAAATGAAAATGTTTAAAACAGTAAAAACATTGCAGTGACAGTAGATTTCGAAGATGGAATTAGTTGGGTTTTGTTTTTCCTTATCTTTTCCCAGCAATTATAATAATTGCCAAGTTTTTGGCTATTAGTACTATTACTGAATTTTTTCAGGAGGAATAAACTGTCACAAGTGGGTTTTTGGGAGCAAAATGCTCAGCAGGTGGCTGGTTTGAGGTGGACTACTGCCAGTGGCTAACAGAAGAGTCCATAATCCTCATGTGCTTAAAAGGGTGCTGATTGTGTTTGTTTTGGAAGGAGAATCTGCATTATTCCAGATGGTACTTGGGTATATATATCAAACAAATGATGTGTCTGAGCCAAAGGTGGTCAGTGGTTAATGTGTGAGACAAGATTCCACTTAAATGAAAATCTCATCTTACAGGATAATTAATGTCTGGAACTTCAGTTTGGAGGGTAAGGAATGCTGGCATAAAGCTGCCTCTGGAAGGTGCTATTGCCTGTTAAGAACAGTCCTTGCTTAATAAGTCCATACATGTATGTCCAGCTGCTACCATGTCACAGAATGTGATCACAACTTGGGAAGACTTGTGAAGTGGCTTTGTCATTTTTTTCTCATGTGTAGAAGGGTTAAGATTTCATGTCTGGAGTCCTTCAGCAAAGGAAAGTAGACTTTTTAAATTACCTTTCTTGTCTCATTAGCTATTCAGAATACTTTTCAATAAGTAAATCCTGCATATTTTGGTCTCTTGGCTTACCAGCATTTCCTGTGTCACTATTGGTATCACAGGTTTTCCTCTGACATAGGAATTGCAGGAGTAAATTTTTACTGCTTTTTTGGTAATACAGTACTGCTTGACAATAAAATCACTCATGTCAGAAATCTGAAGTTACTTCAGCATCTGACTCTTCTCTGCCTTTTAATGCTGTGATGTTTTTACTTTTTTATCCTCCAGAATTATTCAGAGTTATATTTTGCGGGAAGAAGCTGGAACACTGTCATCAGAGGCCTCTGACTTCAACAAAGTACACTTGAGCAGGCGTGGTGGGATTATGGCATCTCTGTATACATCTCACCCTGCAGACAGTGGGCTCACGTTGGAGCTCTCCTTAGAGATAAACAGGAAGCTTCAGGCTGTGTTAGAAGATACATTACTGAAGAATATCACATTGAAAGTGAGTAGCTGTGCCAGTTCTGCACATTCTTGTGGTACTCAGATGCCCCCTTCACTGCATGCTATTACACAGGCTTTTCAGAAGTCAGCTCATTGTGATTTGGTGCCACTGATGGCATTGGGTTAACCAGGGAGTTATGGTTACCAGGAGTTGGTGACAGGTATGGTTAACCAGGAGAGGTGACATGATGCCATTGCACCTCTAGTTTAAGACCCTCAGAGCGTGCTGCACTAATGGGCTGCTGCTTGAAATGAGTTCTGTGCCTTCAGCAGGGCAGGTCTCTCCATGCTCTGCCCTGGGCATGTGGAGCCAGGAGCGTGGGCTCTGCCTGCCTGGCTCTCTTGAGCTGCTGGGGCAGCACATCTGCTGCCAGGGAGAGGTGGCAGGCTGGAAAACAGTGTGCAGGCTGCCAGCTGGGCTGCAGGGTTCTGCACAAGCTGGAGATCTCTTCCTGTAATCATCATTCCCCCTGAACGCTAGGGGAACGAGCATTCTACCTTCTAGACATCCTGTAGAATACTGGTAACTGCAAAAAAGGACTTACCAAGAGATTTGAGTTTTTTGTTGAAATAAGTTTGATTTCTTCTAACTAATGATTTGCATTTGTTCTGAATACTTGAAAGTATCAACCTGCTGACATAAACAGTAATTTTGACTTATTAGTGCATTTTGTGCTGATGGACTAATTTCCCTGTATAAATTACCTTATCATTTTTCTCCCCCCCACAAAGGAAAACCTGCAAACTCTGGGAACAGAAATAGAACGACTTATTAAACACAAGCATGAACTGGAACAGAGAATAAAGAAGACATAACTAAAGCTTCTGGGGACTAGCCAACATGAAGATGCAGAAAAGGCAGGTGCTACAGACCACTGTGTTTTACATTCTGCCTGCCAGCACAAGCATCTGGGTTTTTGCAGAAGAAGCCTTCGGTCACACAGGCTCACTCGTGTAAGAAATCAACAGGGTTTGGCGTCTGTGTGGTTCTGTCTACCCAGTACCAGCCTGAGGCACTGCTGAAATTCACTGCACACTACATTTACCTGAAACCTCTCTATGAAATACAGACACTTTGCAGTGCAGACTGTTTGGAGTGAGTTGCCATGAGATTTTAATTTCTGCACTGTGTAATTAATCAGTCTCTTAATGATGGAGCTTGAAAAGAAAAATAAAGCCAATTATGTCTTAGTTGCTATTGAACATATCTGGTGTTACTGAGCTTTAAGGGCTTTCAGACATTTGTTTCCTTTCTTGCATATTATTTCTGATCTTTGGGTTGATTTAAGCATTTTTGACACATGCATGGAGTAATGCTTTGTTACAAAATTTGGGGTTTTAAGTGGTGGCCATGATACTGCATATTTTTTGCTTTAGATTAACATTCAACTGGTGAAATTCTTTATTCCAGAGGAGTGAAACAACAGTAAAACTAAGGAATTAGAAAGTGTTCTGATTCACTTCTTGAGTTCATGTAGTCGAAACCAATGTCAGTTCAGCAAATCTTGTAAACCCTTGATCTTTAGACATGTGAATCAAAATAAGTCTGATATCAGATAATTGATTAATAAAGCTTTCTGGGCTTCTGCATAACTAACAGCATTTAAGGAGTTTAAGCTGCCCATTGTAAATCTGTGTAAGTACATATAGACATGGTGGTTGCATCTGTTCTCAAAGACAAATGGAAACTAATGAAATTTTCTCATTAGCTGTGGCTAGACCAACTAGTGACTATAATGGCAAGAAATAGATCTAAATGGGATTTTAATCTATTGTTGGACTGTGAAAGTGACACAGAAATCTGTGCCCCTCATTGATTTTACTGTTGAGAAGAATTAGTTGGTCAAAGTAACTGAAAACTGTTACTTAGTCCTTCAGTGGCTGAGAGGGTGATGGGGGAAGAGTATTAAGGTCACAAGATTTGGTTTAGTCACATAATGTTCACATTTTAATTCCAGGATGAGTAATATACTGGATCTGAAATATCTTTATTCCAGCAAGTAAATGTGTAGTTTCTGTATCTATCACCTTTTGACCAAAATCAATTGATCAGATCACCGTGTAAATACATACTTCAGGTTTTTATTAAATACTTGAACTTCCTATTGCCATAAAAAATGTCAATGTACATTTACAATAACAATGTTTTAGCTACTTTAATCAAAAAGGGGGGTGTGGGGAGAATCTGTCTTACTGCAGGTACTGTTTGCCTCGTACACAAAATGAGGGACCTGAATTTGGCAGCATAGAGGAGGATAATTGATCAGACTGGATGAGTTAGGGATGTGAACTCCATTTTCAGATGCCACTGAGTTGCCTGAGCTTTGTAATAAATAGAGCAAAAGAACCTCATTTAATTTGAATAGTTTGGTTCAAGACAGTGGGATTTTGCTGTTAGACTAAAAGTAGGCATATCTGAAAGTCCTTGTGGGATCAAGACTTGATTTGTGGTCCAGAAAGCTTGATCAGGTCCCTTCAAGGCGACCTCCTTGTCAAAGGATTAAATATTCCTTTAGAAAGGGAGAATGGGAGCAAATTGTGTAAAACCTGAGCAAGCATTATATAGAAACTGCAAGTCTTTAATCTGGGTGGGTTTTTACACATCTATTTTTCTAATTCCTGAGGGCAGTGGTTATCTGAGATGTTAAGAAATTTGGGCCAGTCCAGTGATGGGACTACTTCTGCTTTACTGTTGTTTAAGTGATGTGAAGAGGAAAATACCTGGCTCTGCTGAAACAGATTTTGTCACAGCTTCCAGGAAGCGAACAGACAGTTGCTCATGACTGAGCTGGGCTCTTCTGCTGAGAGAAAGTACTTTAGAACAATTTGCATGCTAAAACATAGCTTAGCTCTTGTATATTTGTGTTTTCATGCTTTAACGTACCAGATCTCTGGATGTTTTCAGGCATTCAGCTGAATGACTCCAGTATTTTAGATACCATGTTAATATTGTAATCTTTTAATGTATGTTCTCCAGGTGTACAGTGTGAATGAAGGAGGGGTGTGGTGCAGATGGAATCAGTGCAATGGCTTTGTCAAAATTCTTATTTCTTTTTGCCGTGGTTGTTTCTCCTTTTAAGTTGAGAAACCTAGTTAGCTGTCCTCCTGCCCTGCTGGAAATGCTGCTTGCTCTTTGTAGCACTAATAACTTCTCAGACTTTTTTTATTCCTTGGTTATGGAGACACACAAAGCAGCCAAAATACCACGTTGTTTATCGTGCACGGTGTTTTCATGGACCAAAGCTGTCATCCACAGGTGTTACTTTAAACATATCTGTTAGAGATGGAAAAGTCATTCTGGCTTGCACATTGACTCTCCAGTCAGCACGGGGTGTGATGAATACCTGATGGGGTCAGCCAGCAACTTGGCATAAGGATGTTCCTCCTTTTTGAGAGGCAATGATGTATCAGCCATAAAATGTTGCTGGTCCTGTTTCCATGAATGCTGTTGGTGGAGTAGCGAGAACACTTTCTGTGGAAAGGTTTGTGTGGGGTGGCTCACACAGGTGAGCAGTAGCTGGTGTAGGGTTGGTGTGAGGCTTGTGTAGCAATCTCATCCCATTTACCTTGTTTTGGAAATTGTGTGATTAATCTGAAAACTGTCCTCAGATAAACTGAATTTTAGAGACAAACTGGTAGATTCATAAACGAATCATGAAGGCAGCCTGGAGCATGTAGCTACATGCCTGTCACTGAAATTCAGTGTCCATTAGATGTGTAATTGCCACAGGCTGCTTTTGAAAATTCCAAGCTTGTGGCTGGTTGTGTCTTACAAGCTTAAACATCTGTTTCCTAAATACTCAGGGTGCTCTTTTAATTCAAACATCGCACAAACAGATGTTGTTAGAGGCCCTACAAAAAGCTGCCTATGTTTTTCCACCCTCTGTAAAATCCAGCACTGTCATTGTCAGAAGCCAGACCCTCTGACCTGAAGAGTACCATTTTATGCTATAGAAATCACTGGCTTGCTGCCATACTGACTTGTGCAATATTTTTAATTATAGTGTCCAGAAAACTGGAGATTGATTTCTTCCTTGAACATTTTCTCATTATCTTCACTTGTTGCTGGCAACACCTATAGTATCTCTCTAAAAATATTTTTAATTAGAGTGTTTTTGTTGATAACTGAAGAAGAAAAATTTTAAAAACTGTATGCCTGGCTTCCAGTGCATCAAGTGTAAAACTGAGTGTCCACATGCTGCAGAGACCTGAATCTAGGGAGGGGTTCAGAGGGCAAGGCCTGTCCCAAGGAGCCTTCACCCTCCCTGTGCCAGTCACTGTGACTGTGAGCACCAGCAGTGGGTGGGAAGCAGGTGTGCCCCGTCTCACCAGGGACAGGTGGCTGCCTTGCAGAGGGAGCTGGGTGGTATCTAGAACTTTTCCAAGGTGGATGGGTGTTTCCTTCCCATTTCTGTGTTCTAACTGAAGCTGTTGATTCTTCCAATCTTTGTGTGTAAGTCCTATACACAAAATGTCTGTTGATTTAATTTTGTAGATACCTGTTTCTGTATAAAGTTTTCAAAGGTATTGCTATACCTTGTGTATATACTGTACTTTGAAATAATAAACATACAAATGTATGAAAGCCTGGTTTGCTCTGATTTGTCCCACTGTTTGTTGCTGCCTGGCTCCAGTTGTGCTGGCAGCTCTCAGGGTGGGGTGGCAGCAGGGTCTGTGCTGAGTGGGAGCTCATGGTGCCTGTGAACAAACCCAGGGCTAGAAGCAGCTGCACTGCCTGCAGCCTGTTCTTGCCAAAACCCTTCTTGTTGCCCTGGAATGGGTCTGACTGAGCAGGGAATGGGAGCAGTGCTGCAGGGTTCTGCCCCTCCCGTGCTGGCTGCCAGCCCCTGCTCGCCTATTGCAGCCGCTAAACGAGAGGTGGCAGTGCCTCTTCTCCGGTACTGCCACTGGCAGGAACAGCAGCCGGGAAAAACACCTCTCCCACTGTATTCCTCCCTTGGGAATGCGCTGCACAGGCGGCAGCTGTGCTGCAGTTCAGGGCTGCAGTCCCTCTGAGTGCCCTCGGTGCTTTTTCCTTCCACAGTGTGAGTTATGGGACTCCCACAGTCCCAGCATCAAGGAGTGGCTCCCTGGATGCATCTCCACGTTTGCCCCTCTGATTTATTTATTCTCTTGTAGAGATCTAGCAGAGTTTGTTTTTTAGCCATGGTTGTATTTTAAAATAAAAATACTAAGTGATTTTTTCCGTGTCTGGTTGCTGGCACTGCTTATATTAAAAACCTGGGAATGGGATTCATAAGGCTTGTGCTGCCCTTGCAGGGAGCTAGAAAAAGGGAAAATGAATACAGGGAAGGGGATAATTCATGGAGTTTATTCTAGTATCTCCCAGAGTACCTTAAATGAGAGAAGGGGGTGTCCTATCTTTTACTGAAAATCAACGGCAAACAGCCTCAAGCTTCCCAGGACCAGGCCAAGGGCTCCCAGTAATTTTTGGTTACAGTTACCTGCATGTCCCTATGCTGAAATTGTTTTGCAGCTCACAGTTTTATTTCCAGCTTTTTCCATTTTCCATAGCAGGTATAGTTGTTGGTATACCTGTTTGGACAGGTATGATCAAAAATCAAGGTTTATTTGTGTTTCCTGAGTATGTAATGCTGGTGCTTGGAAACAACATCCTGAAGCTAAGCTTCCTCAAATACTAATTTTTGCTTTGGTTTTATTTTCAGGTGGCCATTTGGCAAACAAGTTCCCAGGCCTGTTTTTGGGTCTGTGTCTGAGCCTGACCCAGCTGAGCTCTGTGTGCAGAGGAAGGGGTCTCACGGCACCTGTGAAGTGCTCGGTGCTGAAGTGAGCCAGCCTGATGCTGCAGCTACCGTGTGATAAACATCTAACCAGATGCTAGCAGTTCTCTTTGGCTGATTGTGAATGAGAAAATCATCACTGCCATTTTTCTCTCTCTCTCTCTCTCTCTGCTTTATTTTAAGGGGATTTTTAATAGCGAGCTCTGCTGGAGGTTTTGTTGTTGCGGTTGTTTTTAGGCTATTTTGCATCAAACCACAGTGGGTCTGTGCCACATTTTGTGGGATTTTTGCATGCATAAATGTAACTGTTGCAGTAGCAGAGCACTGCTGAACAAGTTGTTCTCATCTAACGTGTATAAATATGCTGTTAGATGTGTTTGTTGCTGTTCTGCTCCAGTAGATGTCCTATAGTAGAGGAAATCCCTGGCCCTTGGGTTTCACCGGGTTCTTGACCACGTGCAGCTGCCCACTGATCTCAGCAGGGCTGCTCAAATGCCTCAAGTGAAGCACCTTGCTCACAACAGGCCGAGTCCTATGAATGTCTAAGAGCTTCTTAGGAAGTTTCTATTTTAAAATAATCCTGTGTGCGTGGAGTAAGGAAAAGCAGCAAATGAAAGCACCAAGTCTGTGAGCTCTGACCAAAGTGTGCTGGTGTTTGACACAGGGTAGGTGAGTGCAGCCCAGCCCAGCAGGCACTGCTGCCTGCTCTGGGGTGGTTGGTGTGTCCTTAAACCCTGCCCTGGGCCATCCAACACACACTTCTTTGGGAGCTGCTGCTGCCTTTGGAGATGGGTTGAAGCAGGGTGCAAATGCAAGGCAGTTTATTCTGAGATCTGCAGCCAGGCAGAAGGGGTTGTGAGGCTGCACTGTGAAAGGAAGTGGTTAAAAATACTCTGAAAATGATAGATCTTAAATTATTGTAACTCTATAGTCAGTGCCTGGTACAGGGGAGAGGAGGAAGGTGAGAATTACTTATATCAACACTGTGGGTAAAAGCAGCATATGCCTGCAAAAACAAACCTTGTGCCGGTCAGACCTGTGTTGTGGTCCTGAAAATTTCTCTGAAAACTTTTCAAGTCAAAGAGGTTAAAAAAACCGAACTTGGGCTCAGAGCTCTGACCTGTTCGTGCTGTAAGTGGCTTGTACTAATCAACTGCCCTGGCTTCATCTTAGTAATTAAATTATCAGAGCAAGATTGATTAGATGGACTGTTGAAAGTATTTAAGGGCTTCACCCCTTTGGAGAAGGGATCTTCAGCCATGAGGTAAAATGAGAAATCAGAATGAGCTGCTGCCAGCTTCTCATGGACTTAACATGTGGAGTGACACAGGCTGCTGACAACCAAACCTGTGGTGCCCTTCCCCTGGTCCCTTCCCCTTGCCACGTGTCTGCTTTGACCCAGGGCTCACTCAAACCCGTGGGGGTGGCTGGCACAGGGAACAGGACTGGCCCACAGTGAGCTCTTTGCCTATCCACCCGCTCCCAAAGCTGTCCTAGCAGCTCCTGGTGCACTGCAGGTAATGGCTCAGCCTTTTGAGGCAAACAAGGATATTTGTTTTCCCTGGCAATGCTGCTCTGTGACCTGCAGGTTGTCCGAGGTGGTTGCACAGCTCCCACATCCTCTGTGCTGCACAGCCAGAGTGCCTTGAGCAAGGCAGGATGGCTGGCAGTGAAACCCATCCACAGCTCCAGGTACAACCTCCCCCAGAATCCACAGCCCCTTGTTTTGCTTGGCTCTAATCAGACATTTCTGGGATCTAGAAAGATCCAAGTAGTGCCAAGCAGGTGTTTTCCATCAGCAAGGGTTGGCAGAGGAAAGTCTCTGCTTCCTAAACCAACCTGCTAAAGAGAGCAGCCATCAGTCCAGGTACCTGGGACCTTGGACACTGTGCTTGGGAGCCCTCATGGTCTTTCTTGGGCTGTCCAACCCCAATACCAAGTGCATAAAGAAGGTCTCCTGCCAGCAGAGAATGACTATTATACAGGCACTTCAAAAATAGAGGCACACCTCTAAACCAGGACCTGACAACACAGATTGGATCGAGTCACCTTTGCTCCTCAGGCAGGTGAAGCCCTTGGAAAAGAGACGTGGCAGATTTGGCAGTAGGCCTGTAGCACGAGGCTTGCAGATTGCTTTTTTTTTGTTTACCTGAATTATGTCAAACTATTTCCCCCTCTCAGAATTTCCTTGCAGTCTTCCAAGGCTGCTTGTTGATGCTGAAAGATCAGTCAACTATTTCAAAATTATTTGACCTTGCCTGGGCTGGGGACAGAGCCCAGACCTTGCGGGCAGTGGTCACCTTGTAATGCCAGAGCTACTGTGGCGTGTCTGTCATTAAAGACAGTGCTCAGGCAACTGCAAGCAATGCCCTGGCACTGCCAGGGCACAGTGGCAGGTGAGCTCCCTCCCATCACACTGCGTGATTTAGCTGCCCTTGGCTTTGGTGGCAGCTGAAACAATAGAAATGTCCCCAAAGGCCAGGGCTTGTATTCCAAGGGATTCTCTAGAGAGCAGTAAATGGAGGTACTTACGTTTCATTAATTGTGTATCATAGCAAACACTGGAAAAACACCAACCAACCAAAGCAGTGAATTTACCACTGACTGCTGGGGGGAGGCCTCTGCCAAGAAAGCAGCCTTGGATCAGAGAGCAAGGAAGTGAAGGCCTTCCAGAGGATGATTCAGAGCAGGCTCACAGGCTCCTGTGCTGTTGCTCCATCACCACTGGGCTGGATGAGGCACAGAGGAATAGCTCCTGTCTGGCCACCGTCCTCTGTGTGTGGATGCCTTGGGACCAGTGAGGAACCTTCCTCAGACACAGCTGCCAGTGAGGTCAGCTGGGGTTCTGATCCCTCATGTCATACAATCACAGGATCATTTGATTGGAAAGGGCCTTAAAAGCCATCTATTTCCAAGCCCACTGCCATGGGGACACCTTCCACTAGAACAGGTTGCTCCAAGCCCCATCCAGCCTGGCCTTGAACACTTCCATGGATGGGACATCCACAACTTCTCTGTTCAACTTGTGCCAGTACCTTACCAACCTCACAGTAAAGAACTTCTTCCTAATATCTAACAAAACCTGCCTTTCTTCAATTTGAAGCCATTCCCCCCCTTGTCCTATCCCTACAAACATTCATAAAAAGTTCCTCTCTATCTCTCCTGTAGCCCCTTTATGTACTGTGAAGTGCTCCCAGTTCTCCTTGGAGCCTTCTCCAGGCTGAACAATCCCAGCTTTCTCCACCTGTTTTCATAGCAGGGGTGCTCCAGGTGAGCTCTGCAGAGGGGCAGAATCTGGCCTGCTGGCCACACTCCTTTAGATGCAGCCCAGGACATGACTGGCTTTCTGGGCTGCCAGCACACACTGCCAGCTCATGCCGAGCTTCTCAGCCACCAGCACCCCCAAGTCCCTCTCCTGGAGGATGCTGCTTGTCCCCCAAAAAGGTCTAAAATCAACATACAGGGGAGAGGAAGGAAACTGGCTAATTGGTTAAAGACTGAGGCATGGAGAGAAAGAGAAATTATTTTTTAGAAAGGCCATCCTGGCACAAGAGCAAACCCTAGTTGCTTTTGGAGTGTCATGGCTTTCCTTCTTCACTGCAGAATGAGCTCAGGGTGCTGCATGCCCAGATCTGGAGTGCAGCTGACAGCATGGTCTTAACTTCTCTTCAACCCTGGGGCACCCAGACATGCACTTCTGAGTGGCTATATAGGAAAGGGAAACAGAAAAGTCTCTCTTTGGAAACGTGGCTCAGAAATGGCTTGCACAATCGTATTTACTTTGGAGGTTCCTTCTGAGAAGCATCTGCCTGTTCCGGTCTGTGTGTCGGCTCGTAGCCTCATCAGTTTTCCCTTTCCCTCTTTCCTCTCCATGCTTCTGGGAGTTCACTGCTTGTGTGGGAGCCAGGGACCCCTGCCAGACCTCAATCACTTCGTGATTCCTGACATCATGTTTCCTCCAAGGAGCAGGACACAGCAGTGCAGGGACCATCCCTACTCAGAGAGCACAGAAGCAGAAGTGCAGGTGGAGAGAAAATAAAGATGCAAATTTTAACTTTTCATGGGTTTAGAGGAGAAAGAGCTTGCTTTGGGGGGAGCTGATTGCTTTGTTTTTCTTTTACAAACAGCACAGGCAAGAAATATAATAGGTAGTATATAAGAAAACACAACTCTCAACTGCAAAACATACATGTATGATTTGACTGTCAGCTCATACAAGGAAGGGAATAAAAAATGTGAGGATTTGCATGAATCCATCAAGAGCCCTGCACTACTGTTTTAGGGTACCTATGTTGCTGGAGATACCTTGAAAGCAGAGCAACCAGGAATAAGGAAGGGCTTTGCTAAACAGCCCAGGAAAAAATGCAGTCCCAAACTCATTCTGTTGGGAAGATGTGCACCCAGAAAAGGTCAAGCAAAATGTGACCACTCTGAAGCACCTAGATATCCTTCTATGTTTCTCTGAAAACCCTTTGCACAGCTGCTGACAAAAATCTGAAAATGACTGATGCCAAGCATATGCATCTATCATGAAGGGTAATATTGCACCATCATTTCCTGATGATTTTCTTGTCCTTATCCCTTAATTGTCCCATGTGAAGGTTACAGCAGAAGCACTTGACGACCAGGAGTGCTGGGTTTTGCCTGTGCAGGACAAATTCTTCCTGATCCTTGCAGGCATCTTCTAGGCACTGCTGTCATAATGAAAACTTGGAAGATTTCATGTAGAACAGTAACAACTTTAATCCTAGTACTGATACATGAAAATGAAAGGAGCAGGGGAGTGTGTTGGCCCCTGTGAATGGGCAAGGGAGGAATGGCAAAGCCGGTCCTTTGCAGTTTGGTTTCACAGGGGCGAGCGCAAGGTGCGCGAAAGGGGAAGTGGCGCCCGCAGCTATCGAGTGTCCGTGTCTGCAGAGATGCCCTAACTGCAAGGCCAAGAAAATCAGACCTGCAGCCAAGAAAAACACCATTAAAATGATACAATGACATAAGCTGAGTGCTGCTCGTGGAATCCAAATTACACGCAGAACAATCAAGAAGGAAAACACCGACGACATTCGCTTGTGTAACAGGGGTGTCGACCTCCCGGCTGGCAGGCAAGCAAGGGCACAAGGGCAGACACAAGTAACACCAGAGTTAAGAAGAGGGACTTGACCTCACTGAAAGCATCAACCAGGCCTGTCCCTTAAGGGTAATACTGCAGTAGCCACAAAGGCTTCATGTTCATGTACATTTTATATGTTCAGCACCAGGACACTGCCTCTTGCTCAAGCAAACAGCTGGATAAATAAATGCTTAGCATTTTTTGAAAAAAAGAAGAAATACACTTTACCAAGGGATCTTTGAGATCAGTGTCAGGAGGAGTTGTACCTTTTAAGATAAGTTGCACTGGAGGTAGGACACAGGTGTGGGATATGTTCTCTAGATTTCTGCTCCATGCCTCTTACAGGCTCTGAAAATGTTGTGATGCCAGCATTTATATAATAGCAATGCAGTCAGGTTATAGAACAGCCATGAGAAAATGCAAATGTAGATCCACACAAAAATAAAAACATTCTGGCTCAGACCCAACACTAAATTATGCTAAAAAATAGTGAATAAAAATTTCTTGATCAGGGAGTGAAAGGCATTTTATTCACTCATCACCCCTTATTAATGGGATTTGCTTCTTGGGTATCTGCTGACGTGTAGCATTTATTGTTCATGCTTCACAGCTTCATCTGCATTTTAGACTTTAAAATAAGCAACATGATCCAACCCCTGATAAGTGGGAGAGAGGAAATAGGCGCACAACACAAGGTGTTCCCATCAAAATCTCAGTTCCCCTTAATGCACAGAGAACCTACGGGATGCAGAGTTGCTCAAATGCAAGCATCCTTCTCAAGAAGCACCCTCTCAAATTGGGAAGGAGAGGTCATCTGGTGCCTTTAAACACAACCTTCAGTTACCACATCCTCAGGGTCTCCTGGTGACTCAGACACTGGGGTGCAGCTGTAGGCTCATTTGAGGCCATTTGTGGTGGATCCCAGGCTGGATTCACAGGCTGCCCTCACCCCACACCCAGACAGCAGCTCTACAGGGAGGCTCTTGCAAAGAGCTTTCAATGGAGCCACCCCACAGTCTCAAAGCCACAGACAAGCCACTTCCCACCCTGGCCTCCTCTTCCCCCTAAAACCCCTCTTTGCCGGCAGCTTTAGGACCTGTTTGGGTCTGTGAGTGAGAAAGAAGTAGCACCCAGAGCCATCAAGCTGCAGAAAGTCCCCAAGAACAAAAGATTAATTTAAATGTCCTGGCTTTGAGCAGCCTTGGCCGTTAGCTTCAGGAAGTCTTCATCAGTTGTGTGGAGGAGGAAGCACCTGGAAATCACAGAATTAATTCTACTGAAGAGATTGCTTTCTGGAAAAAACATGTGTCAGTCCCTGTTACTCAAGATTGCAGGGGCAGGGATGGGACAAGCCACACGTGGTGTGCAAGTACGTCACCAGTCCAGTGACATCAGCTCAAGCAGGCATTTCCTCAAGCCAAAGGCCCAGGTCAGCTTGGTAGCAGGCTGGGCTGTGCCCTGCCTGGCTGGGCTGACACCAAGCAGGAGCCATCACCTCCCCACAGCCCTGCCTCAGGATGAGGGGTGAGTCAGAAATAACCAGACAAAAGGAGATGAGAAGGTCTAGGAGGGAAGTTCAGAGCTTCTCCATGGATGGGAATCCCAAGTGAAAGCCGAGTCCCATGGAAGATGCAAGTCTTCTCTCCACAGTGTCACAGCCCACATGTGAGCTCAGCAGCCTGTGCTGCGTTTGACATAGCAGGGAGCACTGCAAACCTTGCTGCCCACTGCTGCTCTCTGCACAGGAAGAGCAAAGCCACAAGATAACAGCTGCAGTGACAGCAGTGACAACCAGGGTGTGCAGAGGCGTTTGCAGGTGGCAGCAGCCCCTGCTATGTCCATCTCACGTCACAACTCTTCTTAAAAACATTGAGTTTCATGCATCATTTATCCCGAACTCCACTCTCCATGATGAAGATGCTGACCCTGACTCCTTTTAAAGGGGATGTTTCCTGTCCCTTTTGCTAAATTTGCCTGTGTCTTTACAGCCAGAATGTCCACCTGGTCTCATAGCTCACATTTAGGATGTTGCAGAGGCAATTGCAGTGCAGCAAATGCTGGAGAGAATTGCAACCTACCTACCATGGACAATATGCTCCTCTTTTCAGGTGTCACTGAGTTGGGAGCTAAAAGTAGTCTAAATGTGCAAGATTCCTTCTGTAGATGATGCTGATGGCTTGGAAGAGACAGTTAATTTGAACTTCTCTGTCTCCCCAGATTAAGAGACTATGTTTTGTTATGTGACAAGCAGACATGGAACTTCACAATGCCTTTGTGTCATCTCTGCACACTCTGCCCCAGCCATGTTGAAGTGCAAAGCCAGGGCAGGGTTTGACTTTGTTCTCAATGTAGAGGATCCCAGGAACAGCAGATTTTGGGAAATCAGAGCCAGGAGATTTGTCTAAAGGGGGCTAAGGGCACATGTCCCACTTATGACTGTGGTGGTACTGAGAAGACAGGCTAGTGGCCAAGTACCAAACTAGGTCAAGGAAGAAGGTTCAATTTCCCTTCGCAAAGTGGGCAAACATTGCAGACCACAAAGCCTCACTTTTGGCGGGGTTGATCCAGAAATGTTCCTCCCAACCCTTGTTTTGGCACCAGGGTGTGCCCAAGCAGTGCCACATTCCTGCATGGAACCAGTCAATGCTGCACCTGCAACAGAGTTAAACAGACTTCAGCACAAAGCTAAACACCAAGTGTGTGGTCACCACCCTTGTGCTCTGAGTGCCTGTAAATGTGCATTCACACAAATAGGGTGACAGGTTTCTAACACCATTTAGCTTGTGTCCTGTCAGGCAGTTGTAACCTGGTTCTCCCTTTCCTTGTGTGAGGGGCTGCCTTAGTCCCTGGCTGCCAGTGAGAAAGTCCTGCTGTTGCAATTCTGAGGTGTGTCAGATAAAGGAAATGTGACGAAAATTCCTCAGTTTATCCACAAGGCAAATTTCACCTGGCAAACTCTCATTATGTGGAACACCACCTCTGTTCTGAGCAAGGGAGGCAGAAGCAGTGCTTTTCACTGTCAGGTGGAAGGACATCCAGAACAGGGCTGGGACCACCCTTTCTCCTCTCACCTCAGGCTGTGGCCCCAGAAGAGCTGAGCACATTGCACCCATCTAGTATGTGGTGATGGGGGTCCAGAGAAGGGCAGTGCCAAGATGGGCAAGTGTCTTCTCCCATGTGGCACAGCTCAGAGCATGCTGCAGGATGCAAAGGGGGTTGCTGAGCACAGGGAGCCTCTCAAGCTGCTCTAACCTGAGGATCTGCCTCTCTCTCAGAGCATTTCATAAAATGCAGCCACTACTTGAAGTGACCCCACAGGCATTTTCAGTTAAGTGGTCATAAGTTTTGAAGCAGTTGGACAGTTATTGGAATAAGTGTGTGATAAAAGCCTTCCCACCCCCATCACTCCCACTCCTACATTTGGATTCCATGATTTCTTCCTTGTTTGAAATGATCCAGCACTAGACTCTCAGATAGTCTCCATCTGGTTAAAAATAGTTACTTGCCTCATATGGCTTTAGCATGGTACTGTCAACTCTAAAATGTTCCACCTTCCAAAAAAGTAGAGTGAAAAATGAAAGTGAGCTTTCACACATCATTACTCTCCGCAGTTAGACCTCCAGAGCTCGTTCCAAACCCATCAAAGGAGGAGAGGCCAGCTGGGAGGGAGGGCAAGCAAGATGCTGGTGTTGCTGCTTGGTGCCCTGCAGGTCCTTGCAAGGCTCTGCCCTCTGCACACAAGCAATCAGGAAGATGGTCTGCTCATTTCCCAGAACAAAACACCAGCTTATTTTCAAGAAACATTTATTTGTCGGATTTCTGGAATGTAAGAAGAGTTTAGTCATCGCAGCTGGATATCTCCTGGTGTCAGCTGTGGGTCAGTCAGTCAGCTCTCTGCTCCAGCAGGGAACCAGTAGAGCCCAGTTGGCTGAGGAAGGTTCCACAGTCACCCCGTAACACTGGGGCAGGAGACCATGAGAGCCAGAAGTCCTCTCAGCCATCTCACAGCTCTTCTTCTCTGTAAGCATGGGGATCAGTGATGGGCTTGCACAGTGTGGCCAGCAGTGCTGAACTGCATGTCCTTTGGGGAAAAATGGGTAACTTTGTGGCAACAGTGGACAAATGGTGCAGGTGGGTTATTTCACTTGGCTCTCTGGGTCGCTGGACTCTTGACTGTGTTTATGTTCAGGCCCAGCTGCTGGAGGGTGTGTGGTGGGATCCTTCTGCCACAGGGGTGTCACAGGGAGGGGACACTGAGGCACTACAGAATGATAAATGTGTCAGGGCCAGCCCGGGAGGGGACAGACAGCACCTCTGCAGTGCCCTCAGCCAGCTCCTGGCGTTCCCACCCAGGGAGGGAAGCATGGCACAGAGGGAAAGCCTGAGCTGCAGTCTGCCCCATGGCCCTGCACAGAGGTGGGACAGCAGCAGCAGCTGTAGTGCTCATCCCAGCTTCTCCACTGCTGAGCAGTGAACAGGCTCAGTGGTATCCACCTGCTCCCAGTGCTGAAGAGCTTCAGAGAAGCCAGAGGAGGTACAGAAACATCCACTGCTTTTCACGGCACACTTCACAGCATCAGAAGCTGACTCTAGAGGCTGTATGACAAATTGCTGGTTAATACCCACATTAATTCATTTTTTCCCTTAGAGTTTCATTTGCTGTGCCTGCAGAAGCATCCTCTGCTCATCTCCTCAAGGTGATATGCTAAACCCTGCTCCCTGGAGCGTGGCAATCAGCTCTTGCTGGAATGTGACCAAGCCGCAGATGTCGGCTGAGGGAATCGCGGGGTCTCTGCATTGCTGAGCACCACGGCCACGTCCTGGCCAGCTCCAGTGGGGTGGGATTGGCCCCAGACTCGGAGCTCCCACGAAGACCTGAGTGAGCCAAGAGCTGCAGCCTGGCCGTGGGTGCTCTGAGCACCACCTCTGTCCCAGGCAGTGCTCTCAGGTGCTGCTGCTGTATTGTGAGTTCCTGAAATGCCTGTCACACTGCCACACCACCTCATAATGGTCACTCCAGCCTAAGCTCTGCTCTGGGTCACTCTTGGCAATACAAGGGATGAGTCTGGAAATTAATTACTCCTACAGAACAGGAGAGTTTTGAAGAAGAGCAGAAAGGGACCAAGCTTCCCTGTTCTGGATGCCTGCTTGTGTACCAGACCGCAGCTGTGTTTATGGGAAGAGACATTTTCACATGCCAATAATTTTCATGCACACCAGGCCTTGTGCAATTTTTTCTTTCCATTTACAATATTATTTTATATGATAAATTTGAAGTGTGGCTTTCGTGCATGAATGATACAGTTTCCATAATATTTTTTCATATGCAGAGACATTTTGTTTTGATCTCATGGGGCATGAGTCAACTCCTATTTTGAAGCCACTGGAGTCCTTCCAGTGACTTTCCCAGAGCCTGGCTAACTGGGAAGATGAAGCCTGATGGTGCAGGCCAGCGTGCCCTGTTGAGGCTCAGGGCAGCTTGGTAGAGCAGCTCAAACAAAAAAGGCTCAATCAAGAAACTATGTCAATAGCATTCAGTGTGCTTGGTGCAAAACCAGAGTCTCTGCCCCAGAAATGCACATGCTGTAGCATCACGAGCCCCTTGGAGAGGTTGGGAGCAGCGAGCGTTCAGCACTGCAAGATGCACAAAGCGCCCATCCAGAACAGGTGCCAAGTCCCTCAATCTCAAGTCTGCAGGAGTCAGGCTCAGCTACAGAACTCACCTGAGTGAGACAAACATGACCCTGTGTTTCCTGGATTGCCCAGGCCAGGCTCTGCACTCTCCCAAAAGCAGCAGCCCTGTGAGCTGTCCTGGCTGCTCGCGAGTGCTGCCTGCACGGTGACACTGCACGGCAGAGCTGGCGCCTCGCGCTGCCACCAGCTCCCGTGGAGAGCCCTAAACATGCAAGGGTGTTTCCCATGAAGACTTTTCCAGATTCCCTGTGCAAGTGTGGGATCCCACACAAATTCAGGCATGTCCCCATCCAGTATACATGAATTTTATTCCCCCTTTCTATGGACTGCTGGAGGAGTCATTTTGGTTTTTGGTAGGAGCAAGTTTCGGTGGGGAAATAACAGGTTCCTCAATTCAGCAAAATTCTAGCAATTTGCCTCAGCTCAGAAAAATGACCCTGTTCTGTGGGGTCAATAAGGAAGAGAAACAGACTCTGGAAGACAAAAAATGAGCAAGAAACAGGTCAGGTGCCCAAAACTACTGACTAAGCATCCTCACTGCTTACAAGGCTTACGTGTTGAGAGCTCTGATAGCGACACAGGGCTGGCCAGAGGGGTTTGTGCTGTGCACACAGTGTTCCTGCCAGGCAGCAAGTGGCAGCGTGGAGAGGTTCTGAGCAGCAGTCAGCAAGGAGGGCCCAGCAGGTGGTAGCCTCTGCCTGGCTCTGCTGCCAGCCCTGGCAGGGACCTGGGGCTGCTCTGCAGGACACGGGGCTGGTGCTGTGTCCTCCACCACCGGCCCGGCCGAGAAAACCCCGCGTGGTTTGGAAATTAAGTGAAGTATTTTGTGTTTATGAAACAACTCCTAAGAGTTTGAAAAGGGGACTAGTGGTGTTTACACACAAGCTGGACAGACTCTAGCACGGTGTATGCTCTGTTGTGTCAACTCCTGCACCTGCATAAGGTATTTTAAAGCATCCCTGTGAAATGAGGGAGCCGAACAACTGGGTCCAATCAGCCCTGCCTGTGTTCCCACTAGAGCCACACTGAAGGCTTTTACTAACAGAGCTGTGGGATGCTCTGGCAAATCTGCTCTCCAAAGAGCCATTGCTCCTGTCTGAAGTCAAGGCTGGCCAAAAGCAGGGTGTGGAGCAGCAGGGGAGCAGCCTGGGTGCAGAGCTGGTGGAGTGCTCCTCCAGAAGAGAGGAGACCACGGGGGGAGCCCAAATGTGGCAGCACTGCAGCCTACAGCTGGCACAGGGAGAGCAGCAGCTCAGCCAACACCACCTTCTGCCCCTCTGAGAAAAGGAGGAGGCTTGCCCAAAGAAGAACAAAGTTGAAGCACTTTTTCTTGTGCTTTCCCAAACTGCCAGAGCTACCAATGTGCTTCTCATTGTGTGTTTCAGGTTCCTGTGCCAGAGAGTGCCTGGTCCCCTTCTTAGCAACACAGGTTCTCTGTTTTGTACCATATGCAGAAGGTCCTGCCTGGCCTGTGTTTGCTTATAGAGTGACACCAGGACTGAGTCCATAGAAGGTTGTTGACCTGGGAAGAGAGAGCTTCTAGAATTCAAGGGCTGGGCGATTTCTTGGAAGCTGCCTTATCAGCACGGCTGCAAGCTGGAGCTTTAACAACCCGGCACGTCCTGGGTTTCTATTCCAGTTCAGTGTCTTTATGCTGTTTAACAACAAATGTTTATTTTGTAGTTTGCTATTTAAAACAGCCTTGGGCCTAGATTGCCACAAAACCATGAAGCCAAGATCAATTGCTTTGCTGATACTGAAATCAGAGGTCAGGGAAGTCCTGAAGCAAACCAATAGTGGGGAGCAGGTGTTTGTGTACAGAGGCTGTGTGAAGGCTGATTCCAAGAACCTCACGTGCCCTCCCTTCCCTGGTGGAGAAGGGAATCACACGGTGGGGTCAGGGGTTGTTATCAGCAGAGCAAAAGGAGGTGAAATAGGAGCAGAGAGGCATTGGCTTTGCATGGCAAGGACAGTCACCAGGGGTGCAAGCTGGTCCAAGAACAGTGGAGATGGGCTGGGAGGGAGTGGATGAGTGCAGCTCTCCAGGGATTTAAAATAAAACCTGACAATACATTAAAGTCTGCTGGAGGCACGAGTCTGCACTTACACAAGCACAGAGCTGAAGTTTCAGAGTCAGACTGGGTCACTGTGAACCCCCAGGGTGTCTGTAGTGCCTCAAACCTTCCTGGCTACAGAAAATTTGGCAACCCAAGCAGAGCTGGCACCCCTTGTCCTCCCCCAGCTCCTTTTCCAGTGCCTTGGCCCAGCTAGGTTTTGGGACAATGCACAGCTGGGCAGCCTCCATCCCACACATGTCCAGGATATGGGGGAAGGGAATATCCTGGGAGAGCTGTAGAGAGCAGGAGCTTGGCATCTGGGATTCATCCCTGAGGGGCAGTGTGAGTGGGAGCCTTGGGAGCAGCCAGCAGGCTGCTCTGCAAAGCCAGCACCTCCCTTGGAAATAAATGTCCACAGAGCCCTGGGCATGTGCCACCAAAAACTTCACCTCCTGAATGGCTGCTGTGATAATCCTGTTTGCTCTGTCTTAGTGACTGAAGAGAACTGTGACCAAGGAAAACAGCAGGATTATCCACCAGCACCTGTTCCCACTGAAAGGATTATTGTAGCTGGCTGCCTCAATGACGTCCTCTGGGTATCACCATGAAAGCAGCCTGAGAGACATGGCAGACCACCAGAAGACCTCTCTCCCCTTCTGCATGCTCCTTTCCTGGGTATTTTGAGCTTCTGGAAGCTCCTCACTGACAAAGGCCAGTCCATATAGACACAAGTGTCAGTATTTTCACATCTGCAGAACACAGACTTGCTCCCCAAATAGCTTCATCTCTTGTTTGTCTGTCTAACAGGGAGGCAGCATGAGAAGTACAGGCTGTGAACTGCAGGGCTGAGGAGACAGACAGCAGCTTTAAAACACTTTAAAACAAGCTTTTTTTCCTGCTCAACGTTTCTTGTTTTTCTATTGTTCCAGGGCAGTGTCTGACCCGCTCACCTCACAACATGTATGGCTCTGTTGTGCTGCATTTGCATCTACAATACAATGGTAGCTGATGTCAGAGCTGTTTAGTGCAGAATGAAAATTGATTGCAGAAAGAGACATCTTCTTCAGAGCTGTTGATGTGGGGAAGCAGGAAAACTGGAGAGGGTCCAGAAAAATTTTGAAGGGACTCAGAATGCAACCCTCCTGTAGATGGAAGGCTTGTGTTTTAAACTCAGCTTCCAGACATGAAACCTGCCCCACTGTGCCCTCTTGGCTCTCTTGTGGGGTCACCTGAAATACCAAGATTTGCTCAATCACTGTGAAATTGCCAGTGGGCTTTGCAGCAGTGCTCTGAGAGCTGATTCTACCTCAGAGAGGTGCTGCAGCTGCCCCAAGGGCTCTGTGACATGAGCTGATGCCTCTTTCCATTGGTCTTCTCAGGAAAATCCTTCCATCTCTTAAGCAGAGGCCTTGGAGAACAAATTACCACAGACACAATTTTTTTCTTTTTTCCTATAATGGAATGTAACATTAAACTAAACACTGGAACATGGAGAAAAACAAAGCAAAAGAAAAAAGAAAAAAAAAAGCCCAGGGAAATAATCCTTAGCTTCTAATGATTTTTGCCAAACACTGCTGAAATTAGGTTTTATAGAAAAAAAAAATGTATTTATCATATCTGTCAACACAATGGTTAAATTAAAACTTTATTTTAAACTCTGACTAGGATCCAGCAGTGATATGAAATTTATAAATAGCTTATCATACACCACAGTATAAAAAGTACATTTAGCCTCTTGTTACTGAGACAAATTAATTGTTTTATATGAGATGGGAATTAGCTTTACCTCTCTGACCATCAAAACAGAGAAAAAAATTAAAACCACAGGGAGGAGAGCAAAAACAATGCACACATTAATTTTTCCTGTGAAAAGGACTGTAGGAAAATGGTCCCTGTTGGAAGAGGCCACCCTGATGCTGAAGCTTGTCTACATCTGGGCTGAGTCCAGGCAGTACCAAGCAGCAGAGGTCTCTGATCCCCACCGTGGTGCTCAGGATTTCAACCTCTGACCCGCATAAAAGCTGTTCTCAAGCCCTGAGCCAGGCAGGTCCCCGGTTTAAATCAGTTACACTGTGGATGGGTGGCTCTTTCCAAAGTCTTCACCCTGTTGTTTTTGGCCATGGCTCTGACAGGATGGCTGCAGACAACTTCTTGTGCCAGCTCAGCTTCAAAGCAAGAAAAGTCCTGTGGCCCTGGTACCGAGCACAAGGCTCTGCAGAGACTCTCCTCCTCAATAGCACAGGGCACAAACTGGGCACAAAGTCTGACTATGCAGCTGTTTTACTTGGCCAGGAATTTCACACATGGCTGATGATGCTGATGCCTCTCCTGTGCTCTTGCCATGCTCCTGATGCTTCCCAGTGGTTCAGGTACCATGCTCAGCTACAAAGGGGGAGAGCCTTCCTGTGTTTTTAAGGTGCTCCTTGAGATCTCTAAGCAGCCCCATGTCAGTGGTGCCTCTGCCAGAGGGGACCAGCAGCTTCCAGGTGGGAGAGGATCAGAAGTATTCTCCTTGGATATTTCAGTCTTGGAAGCTCAGTTAGAGGAGACAGCATTCCTTTATCCAAGCTTCATTAATATCCCATAAGAAAAGACAAATGTTCTTCATTCCTGGGGCCAGGCAGAGTCGGTGTGCTCCGCTCTGGCCGTGGCTCTGGCTGTATCCCAGACTCTGCATGTGTGTGGGGGGGATGCAGATGATGGGTTGTGATGCAGCAGCACAAATGCAGCTCATCAGGATGCTGGCTGGCTGCAGAGCATGCAGCAGCACAGGTCTGCTGCTCCTGCATGCAGTGCAGAGGCCATCGCTGAAGTGGCAGGGAGCCTGTGACCACAGGGTGGCTGTGGAGGATGCTGTGGAGCAGCACAGAGAGGGAAGATGGGAAGCTGGTGGCAGGAGGCTCCAAGCAGCAGCAGCCAGGAGCCAAATTGTGACACGGGGAGATAAGGCTCTTGATGGATAGACCTCAGAAGGTTTGAAGGTTTTTGTTCTGCTTGGATAAGCAGTGAAATATTCACACAGATAAGCTTCAGAAATGCATCTGATCTGAAGCCCTTTGTGTCTTAAAAAGCAGGGCTGGAAATAGAACAAGAAAATTCCTCTGTGGCTTTTGTGGCTCCTGGGCTCTCCTTCCCCAGCACCAGGATGACCAGAATTACCCACACAAGCAAAGCTACAGTCAGCACAGCTCTAACAGCCAGACCTTCCCTGGACCTCAGGCATTCAACTGTGCCTGAGTACCAGCCTGGATGAGGGCTGAAGGCAGCACTGAGGATGGCCAGCAATTAACCTGCACTTGGAATTGCAGTGCTTGAGTGGAGTGCTTTTGGAGGGTGCATCACTTCCTTGGAAATAAATTAGAGTGCTGTACTTTACCCCAGCAAGTTTCCTTGTACCATAAGTTGTTTAAACAGTTTGTCATTATGCATTTCCCATTCAGACAAAAACCAGATCACAAAGCCTGAGGCACCAAGGCTGGTAGGAAAACGGAAATCCTGCTCCAAGTGGGCAGAGAGCAGCTCCCTGGCTCTGGGCAGCGCTGGCAGACCCAGCAAAGGTTTGGGGCAGGAAGTAGCAATTTCTGGCTCTGTAGAAACCTTTCAGGTTCACCTTTGAAATATGACTCCCAATCAGTTCTGCAGGATTTCTGTCTGAGCATCCCCCAGCTTTGGCATGCCTTAGGGAGGAACCAGGTCCAAACCCCGAGGTCAGAGCAGCAGAGGGCTTCCAGCAAGCCAGGGAATCCATTTAGGGTCCCATTTAGGGTCAGCTCATCTCTTCCCTTGTGTCTTTCCCTGGGCTTTTCAACTTGCCTTTTATTACTTTGCCCTAATGAGTCTCCCCATCCACCCCCTAGCTTTAACCTCTTCCTGGCCAAGCTGTGTCTGGAGTTTACAGGAGAAAGTTGTTTATGTTAAATAGCTTTGTAATCGTTTCCTCCTCCGCCACCTCCCTTCCTTCCCCAATAAAATCCCTACGGCATGTTTGGCAAAGCCTGTAAACAAAGAGGAGGGTTTGGAGACCCAACAAATATTTGGTGAACCCAGTGGGGAAATAATGTCTTTTTTGAAGGACGTTACAGCCTGAATTCATAATAGTAGGAAACTAGTGTCCACCCTAGGTAAGGAATTGTCTACTTAACAGGCATAAAATACAGATGCCCATGAAGCCAAAAGCCATCGCTGGGTGAAGGGAGTTAACCCTGTGTTTTCCTCCCCAGTCAGGGTGGTGCTGATGGCAACAAATCTATGTGTTTGCTAATCTCCAAATATTTGAAGTTGTGACAAGCGGGCAGGGAAAGGAGAACACAAAAAGGCAAGAGTGTTTTGAACTCACCTAGGCTGATGAACAGAAGCACGAGGCAATGAAAATCCATTAGCCTGACTGCTCCCTGCAGAGGAAAACCAGGCACACAAAATCCAATTCATTATTCTCTTTCTTATTTAACGCTAAGTAAGTCATTGAACTTTACTACTTGATCTATCTATTTTCTTTAGTAGTAGGGCTGCAGGAAATCTTTCTCTTCTCAAAGGGGGTTTCAAGTTTCTCACTGATATCATGTAAAAAATACTTGGGAGTGTATGAGTAAAAAATAACTGCATTTCAAAGGGAGCTTGAGCCATGCAGATAATGATAATTTTTCTTCTCTGAAGCACAGAACAGAAGAGTGGAGGCCCCTGGGAGCTGGGAGCACCATTGTTCTTCTTCCAGGCCCTTATCTGGAGACAGGCTCTGAGATAGACTCCGATGAGGCCATGGGAAGGATTATCTGCTCTGAGTGCTAATGGCATGCATTTGACAACATCAACCATTTAATTTATGAGGTGCCTTGTAACCTAAAGACAAAGAAATTCATACCATGCAATAGCCCAAACACATTGGGTGCAATTAAAAATTGTCTGATCAAAGCCCAGCCTGCTCCACAGCCCCACTCACCTAATTACAGCTATGTAGAGAAGTTCTACCTTCCTAAGAGGCACCTTACTGGATTTTGTACTGTGATGGCAGCGTTATACAACGACAAATATATTAATGGAAACTATCCAGAATTGAAACCATTCCAGCCTTTTTATCACCACATTCCTTGCTCCCACGTAAGTGAAGTGTGCAGGAATAAAAGCAGCTAAGTACCATTCACCAGCAGACACAGATGATGGGGATTGCTCACAAGCCCCCAACAGCTCAGTGGTGCCCATGAGTGTTGGGATTCATACATACACACTGGGAAAGAGAGCTGCTCTTCCTGGGGAATTATTTTTCCACTGTCCCTGGCTTGTAGCCAAGTCACTCTCTTGCATTTGAGGACAGTTTGGTGCTGAGATCCACAGGAGCTGCTCTTTCAGCTGGTCCCAATCTCTGTCAAAAGTTTGTCCTATGCCCCATGCTTTGGTCTTGGAAATAATCGGAATTCAAATTCTTTTCCCCTATTGCACCAGTATTTGTAAAAACCTAAATTTATTTTGACTTTTCACATACAGTGAGAAGCTTAATGGCTTAGTCACTAAACCCCTGAATAGAATATTCAGAGCAGCTTCTGAAAGGGAGGGAAGGTTTGGGTGGCGAGTCCTCTTTTTTCAGCAACAGCCAAGCAAAACAATGGCCAGAGAGGGCTGGTCTGGGTCTCAGCTTCTGCAGCATCACCACTGGACACGAGATTTGTGACCACAGAGATGGATCTAAACCAGGGCTTGCTACCAGAACAGATGATCCCTAACCCATCACTCTGCATCTTCCTATGGCAATTGTTACCCGTGCTCGTGTAACCCGCTGGTTCAGCTGAAACAAGCCTTGTCTGAAAGGGCTGGGTTTCAGCCACAGCAGCCCACTGCCCATGCAGCACCACAGGCAGCACAGCCAGGCTGGGAATCAGGACATGCAATGGGTCTTGAGGGCTGGGGGGAGGAGGAGAGGGGGCAAGCACCAGCCCTGGCTTGGATGGGCTGATGCTGAAAACCACAGACAGGCATCTACAGCGTTGCCAGACAGCTGGGGACTACCGGGCACTGAAACAGGAACAAAACCTCTTCCGTGGAAGTTCTCAAGGTGGTTTAGACAACTGCTACAACACCTGTTGACACTGGCAATTACTGCAGCAGCTGCCTTGTGCTCCATATTAGATAAAAGCTCCAAAAAGCCCGAGTGTTTGACACAAGCTGTTCTGTGAGCGATCCCTACAGGTGCTCCTGTGCCGGATCCAGCCCGGATGCGCTGGCGGTGCGGCTGTTCTGCCAGGGACCTGCCAGGGTACCAGCGATGCTGTGTGTGAGCAACAGGTCCCACACCGCCCTTGCTGCCTCCCGTGCCCGCAGCGGGGATGGAGCGCTGCCTGCCAGGGAACACATCCCACACCGCCCTCCGTGTCCTAAGCGAGGTTCCTAATTGAGGTTCTATTTGACGGCTCCCAAGTGAGCATTTAGGGGAAGAACAGAAAAACAAACCACCCCTGGCTGAAGGCGGGCTGTGGAACAATGGGAGCTCTGGAGGACATCTCCCAGTTTACCTGCTCCAGTCCAAGAGGAAGCGCTCCTCCCTCCGCTGCACAATGAGGGACGGGGTGGCCACGCAGGCTGACACTCACCTTTGTGTCTCTGGACACCTCTGGGGTCCCTCCCGGCGCTCGGGCAGGTGAGAGGGGCACACATTATTCACCAGAAAGGGAGTGGAGTGGCAGAGGGTGAGCAGCGGTATCCGTGACCCTCACTGGAGCAGTCACTGCGGGGCTCCTCATCTGCACATGGAAACTTTAACCCTGAGCGCTGCTCTCCCTTCCCCGCTAGGAATCCCGCCAGGGGATTTTCTTGATTCCTTCTTCTTAACAAGAGGTCTCTACATTTTGCCAGCAAAGCACTGTTCAAATTTTACCACCTGGAGAAACCTTTTGTGATGTGCTATTGTGCTGTCTCTGCAATTGTTCCTTACTGTGGCAGGGTCCCCCTCTGAGGGAAGCCAGCTTGCAGATTTGGAGGGGGCTGCAGCAATCACCTGGCCCTGCAAAATGGCTTGTTGGTAGCTGAAATGTTTATACACCTAGCAGCTGCTGAGATTCTGAGCTCTTTAGTGTCTCTGTTTGCCTCTTTGGTGTATACACTTAGATCTGCCTTTCAAAGCATTGTGCCAATGAGCTTAAGACAAATTATGAAAATAAATTTCGTAGGAAGAAGCCAAATACCTTAGCTTTGAGAGAGACACTGGGCCAGGCTTGCAAAGATACATCACTGCCTAGAGACACACAACAGTTGCTAATGGCTAAGGCACTGAACTAGTAGAAAATCCTCATTTAATCTCATTAAGGACAACAGGATTCGGTGCATTACACAGGATCAGATGGGAAGGGTACACCATTACATCAGAGATGCTCTGCTAATCATGGCAATGGCAAAAGTCTGCAAATGGTAAGCTTCTATTTTCTTCTTTAGGCTGTAAACCTGGAGGTCAAGACTCCTTTCCTATTTGTAGGGGAATTTTGCACTCTGGTGCAGCCAGTATTCATAACTCTGAGCATCAATCCTGAAACAAATGGGTAAAACCAAACCCAGACAACTGCCCACAACCTGGTACAGTTCATGATTCGAACAACTGCCAGGGCACAAACAAAAAAACCTTGTGCTGCTGGGTGCTAAGGCCAAGCAAGCAAACACTACCATGAAAAACCTGGAAGCCAAGTGGGGCAGGGAAGAAAAGAAAGTTGGCTTGTGAAGCAAATGTGAGTACCAAGCTGCTGCTTTTGGTGAACCAGGAAGCTGATCACCAGTTTACATAACAAACCCAAACTCTGTTCCAATTTCCAGCCCGGTGGGCCCGATTCTGTGGCTGCTTGGCAGGACAGAGGATGAGTCAGGGCAGGGGCACGGTGGCAGCCAGTGCCAGCATGCCCAGCACACCCTGCAGCACTGCCACCCCCAAGGCCACGGGGCACCTCCCGTTTGGCACCACTGAAGAGGAGGGTGGCTCCAGGCTGGGGGATGGCTCCAGGCTGGGGGATGGCTCCAGGTCCAACAAAACTCAGCTGGAGCCACTTGGAGAGAAGGGGGAGATGCTGAGGGGGTCCAGTGCGTCCACGGCTGGCCAAGGAGCTGCGTGGCTTTACATCAGCTGAAAGCTGCTCAGGTGTGCTTTAGTCTGCTGCTGTTATCCTTAATGAATAGGAAAAAAAAACTTCTAGGAATGTTTTGGGCATATTTCAGCTGCCAGTCCTTTGGTGGCATGGTCCTGTATGGAATGTCTGACCTCATACCTCTTAACTTGTGTTTCCACAGTGCCTCTGCCTGGTGTATCCCTCTCCAAACCAACAACTCGTTACCAGTAAAAGGCAGCACCTACAGCCAAAGACACCCCAGTTTTTCTTTTTGCATTCACAATCCTGTGTTTGCTCACCAGCATCGCCTTTTTTTATCCTTTTCCCATCTTGGCCACTTTTCCCAGCAGAGTTTGACAGGCTGGAGTTAGTGAATTGTGGGGATAAATCACCTGCTGTTTCCATGGGCAGCTGCTCCTCGCGGATGGGCAGGCATACAAACGTCTCAGAGAAAAAGCAGATCGATTTCTTCTGCAACATGATTGTCACAAATATTGTTGATCTTACATTATGTGTGATTGTTTATATAAAGAGAAAGAATCCTTACTTCCTCCTGGGGCGTTTGGGAATTTGGCAGGGTCTGAAAGCGAGTCAGTGGTGCATAGGATAATGCTCCTTGGGGAGAGTGTGCTTAGAGCTATTGCAGGAGATTGCATTGGTGCTCTTGACACAAACAGAAAGTCCCAGCTGAACAATGAGTTTTTAGGATGAAAAGTGAAATGTTAGGAAGGTGTGTACATTGCCGTGAGTTTGCTTCATCTTGCTTGTTGATGTGGCGGTAACAGAACTATTTTTAGGTATAATCCTTCAAACAGAACATGACTTCTCCTTTCTGATTAGTACAAAGCTGGCTTCTAGTCAAAGAATAATTATTTCCCAACACATCACCTAACACACACCAGCAAACAAAACACTCATTATTTGAACTATCCAGCACTAACTGTTATTTAGCAGTTAACATTTTCTAGACAGCTTTAAATAGGACTAATTGCTCCAGCTTCATTAGCAGAGGTCATCTGCTGTTGGTAACAATACTTTTCTGGAGATAGACTCTCGTATGAGATTAGATTATCAGGTCAAATTCTGCTCCCAGTGGCAATGATGCCTGACCGCATTTGGCCTCACGAAAGTCTGCTCTTTTCAGTTCATAGCTGCCCAATTTCCAGCCCTGCAGCTGATATATTACATAAAGGAAGTAAGTACACTCCACCAGACGGGAAATTACAATAAATTAGGAAAGTGTGCAGCACAAGGAAGGTTTGCAAAATAGCCACTTAGAGGTTATTAATAAAACCTTAGTCTCAGATAGGGTTTAGGAAAAAAAAAAAAGTCGATAAAGAAGTTGTTCTTATACTTGAGGACATGTGGATACCCAAGAAGGAAAGCAGCATCTGCATAAGAACCAGTGCATGCAGCAAATACCCAGCTGATGCTGTCAAATGCACAGCTCAGACCCTAAGCCATCTTTTTTCACATAGTTCCATGCTGCTTGGAGAACAGACAGTGGATGCTCAGGGTTGCAGTCTCAGAGTGCAGAGGATTTGCAGGAGGGCTTCTGTGCAGCTCTCACTGGTGGGGAGTCCTTCTGCAGAGCCTGCTGCTTGTCTGAAACAGCCTCAACTTCCCTGAGCACATGGAAAACGGAATCCACTCCTTCAACCTGGTCTATTCCCATTTAAACACACGGAGAGAGGCAGCCTTCCTTCCAGAAGTGCTGAGCAAACACTGCACAGAGCGCAGCCGGCGCCTTGGAGAATCAGGCGTCTTCCATGTGGAAGTCTCCAGGCATCCTCGCCAAATAATTTTGGTCCTGGCAGCTGCAGGACATTTTCTCAGAGCGGATTTCTGGTTTACCTGTGTCTCCCTCTCCTGCAGGCCTGCAGCTCTTTGCTGTTGCTTTCCTGCCCACGTACGTGTGCAGCCGCATGCCTATCACCTTTTCTTTCTGACTTGCAGCTCCAACTGCTAATCCATGTCTGGTTTTCGTCAGAAAAAAATACATTCATCCCGAGTGTTTGACTCATTGCCTCCGGAGTATTTCAGCTGCCCCACAGCGCTTCTCAGAGTATCCTTCTCTGCGGAGAACAGCCTGTTCTGAGTGTGATCCACAGCAGACTGCTCGCCAGCAGCCTCCCCTTCCTCGCACACGTGTGTGCCATATGTCCTGCTCTGTCCTCACTGTTACTGTGCCACTGCCTTTTCCACGCCATGCAAGATGGACTGGCATCCCTGTGCAGGCTGCCAGTGGGATTACTTCAGCTGTCTACGAAGGGACTCAATGTGTCAGCCTCCAGACTCTTTCAGCAGGTTGTCAACTGGCAAAATTCAACAGCAGATGAACCCTGACTGCTCTGCTGACACAGCTGGCCCTTCTGAGGTCAGTGGGCTAAACCCATCCTACCTCAGCACCATTACACTTGTCCAGGAGATGCATCACCCAGCACAGCTCTTCCACGGGGCAAACAGAGCAAGTTCTGGCCATAAATTTCCCACCTAAGTTGGACCCTGTTGAGACAAAATTGTCACCACTTTTTAAAGGCTAAGGACAGGAGTGTTTGGATAGTTAGAAGTGAGTGTGTGAACTGATTTATGAGAGTATCCAAGTCCATTAGGCTGTCCTGCTCCATGCAGTAGGCACTGTGCTTCCTCAGGATCCAGCACCCTGCTGAGGATGAGGGCTTGACAGCCACTTCACTTCCCAGGCAGATGCTGGGATCCTGTCCTGCTCTACCCAGCAGGCAGAGACCTGGCCCTGTCCTGGCTCAGTGATCCCCAACATGCACAAGGAAAGCACCACTGTCTCCCCATCCCAGACATGCACAGCCAACATCTCGCTGCAGTTGCTGGCATCAGACATCACCATCCAGTGCACACTTTTGGTCCTGCTGTGTTTGTTGTAATCAAAGATAAAACCAGATTTTTGGTTTTTTAAAATCATTTGGTGGCAGAGTGGCAGAGCCCACCTCACTTAGCTCCTGATCTGATGTCACCCCAGCATTTTAAGGACCCCATTTTATTGTTATCAAGGAAGACACCATTAACTGCAGCTCACATCAAACTCCAGTAACATCAATAGAAAAGTATTTTTTACTTCTCCAGTCCCTTTATTTTGTATTTGCATAAGAAGAGTAACTTTCTTTTTTCCCCCCCCTGAAAATGCAACATAAGAAATTGCAAAGGACAAATTCCTTAACTTTGAAAACAAAGAAAAATGAACAACTGGTTTCCAAAACAAACCGTGAGCCACCACCCTGAAGAACTCGCTCTGGGAAGTGCTGTTAATGGGAGCTGATATTTAATTAAACTATTCTCCTGAGTTTAATAAAACTAAAAATTACTTCACTTTGATTCTGCACTGTCCTTTTGCTTCTCTGTCTGCCATGTATTCATTTCAGTAAAGAAAAACCTTATGAAACCACAAGAATAGAGCACACCTTCATAAAGCAATAAAGGAAGACAAAGCTGCAGCACTTCTGCTCACTGCAACTCCTTACTTACAGCAATGAAAAATGTAACATTCAGTTATCATCACCTGCTAGGGCAGGATCAGCCCTGCTGTCAGCATGAAGTGGACCTACTTGTGGGGTGGCATGTAATGCTTACAGAGATTTCTTTCTACTCAAGACCAATTTAAGCTTTCAAAATAAGCGTCCTCTGTAATCTTAAATATTCTGGTCTCCTGACTCCCAGCCATGTACTCCTATGACAACAACAACAAAAGAAAAAAAAAAAAAAAAGAAAAAAAAGGAAAAAAAGTGAAGAATATATCCCAGAAAGGAATAGTTCAAGAAAATGAGTATTCATTATCAGAGTGGAAACACCTTGTCTTTAGCCATTAATTTAGCCATTAATTTTTTCCTATTAATAAGGGAAGTCAGTGGACCTCAGTGCAACTGGAACGCAACTATACTGGGTTTCAAACAGGTTTTTTTGCAACACTGTGTCAGGAAAAGCCATTAGATCAAGTTGTATTGGTAATCTGAGCCATCTTTGGAGAAAAACAAATGCTGTTCTTCCCATTATTGGTTGGTATAGTTTCAAAACCTATAGAGACACACTTGCTTGTGCTGCAATGGTATTTATTGCACATAGACCAATTACTTACACAGTAGTAAATTGCACCAAGTATAAATATGTTATAAAACACACACAGAGAGAAAAATGGAAATGACACACAAGTGCTAAAATAACAGCAGATTCACGTGGGCATTTGGAAATGAAAATAAAAATATTAAAGTCTCTTAAGATATTTTAATTTATAATATGGATATATTTACAGTACCTTCAAAAATAATATTAAAAAAGTCACTCTCTCTCAATAAAACTATAACAGATCAGACAAAACCAGAAATCAGGTTCAGGGTCGGTGTTACTCAAACCTCCGTTTCCTTTTCAATCTGCATGTGTGTATGTGTGTGCAAGTAATATCTTCAAATAACTTTACAACTCTTTTAACACTGTGCAAAAAACGACTTTGTCGCCATTTAAAAAAAAATAAAAAAAATGTGCAGTACATTTTTTCGTCTCCGGGATTCTCCCCTCTCCCCCGGTTCATCTGTAATTGCAATGAACAAGCTGCAGAAGGTTCCTCACCCCCGCTCCTCCCCGGCCCTTGTCATAAAACCCTATTAGTGGGATGTAAATATGCTGTTTAATATAAACATGCTCCGTTCATTCCCCTGTACAATATGCACAGTTTGAGGTAGAAGTTTCTCAGCCTGACTGCTATTGTCTGGCCGAAGGAGATAAGCACAGTAACTCACTGCTGGCTGATGCAGAGGGAATAAGCACAAGAGTGTGGGTCGGGTTGTTTTACCCCCTTTCAAAATACGCCAGTGCTCCTCATTGCTCATTATTTTCTGTCTCGCTACTCTGCAGACGAGGAGAGCACGGCTGCTCCGAGCTTAAAACTCATCTTGCCAGCAGGTCTCCGTGTCGCCGGCCGCGCTCCGCGCCCGGAGCACCTGCAGCACCGACCCCGCGCGTCCCAAAACCCCGGCGACCCGGGCGAGGGGATGAGCCCCGGGGCCAGGCGGGATAGCCGGACCCCAGCTGCAGCCGAACTCGGCCGCAAGGGCCAGCACCACCCGCTGGTTCGGCCACCAGCACGGTCCTGGGACAGTCACCCGAGCGCGGGCGCTGCCGCCACAGTCCCCGCGACAGCGCGTCTCCTAAAGACGAGGTGGCTGTCTCCGGGATGGGCTCTTTATTTCCTTTGTTCTCCGGTCAGTGGGTTTCCTGTTTTCTGTAGTTTCGGATGAGGTATGTCGTACACCAGTTCACCTGCTTTTATTCCTAAGTAAACACCCGCACTCGCCCTGCCAAGGCAGGGATCGCTCTGCTGGGCAATAGCATTACCATCAGAAGCTGCCGGGGATTTCTCTGCTCCTGCTCCTGCGCGTCTCCCTGCCTGCCTTTCCCCCCTGTCCCGGCTCCGACGCGGCCCCCCACGCCCCCCCTATACCTTGGACTCCGAGTCGGAGGCTTTGCTATGTCTCTCCTCCAGGCTGGACTCGCTGCCGCCCCGCGTGCCCCCGTTGCAGTCGGACCAGGTCCCGGCCAGGCTGCGCTCGGGGGAGCCCACGGTGCTGATGAAGCCCCCGGGCAGCCGGGCCAGCTCCCCGCCGCCGCCGTGCAGCCACCGGTCGGCTTTCCGGCGGCAGCACAGCAGCCTCTTGAAGGCCTTACGAAAGTCGGGGCTGCGGCAGTAGATGATGGGGTTGAACGCGGAGTTGGCGTAGCCCAGCCAGTTGAAGAAAACGAAGAGCCAGTCCGGCACCAAGTCCCTGTTGAAGACGTTGACGATGTTCACCAGGAAGAAGGGGAGCCAGCAGAGGGTGAACACCCCCATGATGATGCCCAAAGTCTTGAGGGCTTTCTGCTCCCTCATGGCCATGATGCGGGAGCTCTTTCGCTTGCTGGCTCGGCCGTTGCCGAGGATGGGCTGGTGGTGAGGGTGAGCGGGCAGGGGCGTCTGCGGCTGCTCCTGGCTGCCGTAGAATCGGCCCTCGCACCTATCGATCTTCCTCATCTGCTCCTTGGCCTCTCTGTACACCCGCAGATACACAAAGATCATGATGAGAAGGGGGATGTAGAAAGAAATGATGGACGAGGCGATGGCGTAAGCCCTGTTGGTGACGAAGTCGCAGCAGCCCGGATCCTGGTAGCACTCCAGTGCCTGGGGGTCGTCATCCCGCCACCAGTGCATCATGATGGGCAAGAAGGAGACCAGGGCAGAGATGGCCCAGACGGTGCAGATGATGCCCTTGGCCCGACCCTTGGTCATGAGGCTCTGGTAGCGGAAAGGCGAGGTGATGGCCAGGTAGCGGTCGATGGCGATGACGCACAGGGTCTCGATGCTGGCCGTCACGCAGAGCACGTCCAGCGAGGTCCAGCACTCGCAGAGGAAGGATCCCCAGAGCCAGGTGCCCCGCACCACCAGCGTGGCCCCGAAGGGCACCACCAGCAGCCCCATCACCAGGTCGGCGCAGGCCAGAGAGGTGATGAACAGGTTGGTGAGGGTCTGCAGCCGCTGCGTCCTCCCGATGGCCGCGATCACCAGCACGTTCCCGGCCACGATGAGCAGCACCACCAGGGCCATCAGCAGGCTCATGCCCACAGCCCACTGCTGCGACAGCAGCTCGGCGGCGGGCAGCTGTCTGCTCCCGGGCGGCACGGCAGTCACCCCGGCCACGGAGCGGTTCTGGGGGCCGCAGTCCGGAGGCAGCCACCCATCGCCCATGGCTGTGCGGGGCGCTCCGGCCGCCGCTCCG
>NC_031775.1:26266921-26291758 GCF_001522545.3 Parus major | reverse complement strand
CCCTATTCCCGCCCCATTCCTGCCGGTACCGCCCCGAATTCCCCAGGATCCCCCGTGTTCGCTCTGGTTACGCTCTGCCTGTCCGGCGGCTGCCGAGCACAGAGCCCCCTTTCCTCACGGCAGCGTGGATGTCCTGGGCAAGGGATGTCTGTGCCTGGCAGCCGCGGGGCAGCCAGGGGATACGGGCAGAGTGGCCTCCTAACGGCTTCTGGAGCAGAAGTTACTTCTCTTTACCCCTGGAAAAAGCAAAATCCCAGCACTGGCTGCATCCCTTTGGATGTCCCCATCAGGGACAAGCGTCGCGCTTGCAAGCCCCCTGTCCCCAGTTCCTCCTCTCCGAGCTCTGCGGATATCGCTTGTCCCTGCATCTCCGCATTGTGAATCCTCTTTTTCCCATCTCCTCCAGCCCTGTTGGACCAAGCCATTGCAGGGTTGGGAGGTGGGAGCTCCCTTTTCTGTCTTTTCTCTGCTGTATTGAACGAGTGTCTCTGGACTTTCAAAAATGTGTGCAGTAGCTTTTATGCAGTCTGGTCAAACACACTGCATCTAGGGACTGCTCGAAGTATTAATGATGTTAGTACCATTATTTGGTAATGAGCAGTAAATTACTGAAACATCAGGAGGCTGCAATGCCCGGATAACCAACTGAGCAAGTCCTGCCCAGGTCCCATCCCCTTCTGCTGCTAGGAACTTGTTTGGTTAGATTTCCATTCACCTGTGTGGCTCTCTATTCTGCTCTGAAGCTGTAAGACTGCATTTTACTGCATTTTATTCCTGTTTTAAACTTCTTAAAATAATGTGGAGCAACCACGGAGTAAATGAGAACAATGTCCCTTCTCTCCTGCCTTTTAAATCATTGGCATGTCTTTACAGCAGCACCAAATGTTCCCCACAGCACTCTGGGAGCAACTGGAAGGCACAGTTATTTTCTTCCCCCTATATATTTATTCTGCTAAGACTGCTCTGCTGTTCCAGCTGGCCCATAAAAATCCCTTCTGGGCTTAGGCTTGATTTACAAGGTCACAACCTGGGGAAAAATTATTTATTTATTTACACAGTGTTTATTTAACCCTGACTAAAGGCCACACACCAGCATGGACCTGCTGCTTGGCAAACCATTCCCTCATGTTCCCATGGACTTTGCTTTGCTGCTCGTCATCTGCTGGACCAAAGCATGACCCTCTTTAGTGGGAAGGGAAGGAAGCATGACATCTTCAAGAACAGAGGGAGATCTTATGCCAAATGAAAAGCAGAAGGGCTGTTTCTAGGAGTATTTGCCCAGGTCTGGTATCTGTAATCCTGATCTAAAAAAGGTAATAATATCAAACCAGGTTAGTGGAGCTGTGGGGTAGAAACAATTTTTTCTTTTCTACATTTAGCTGGAACACTTAAAGTAAGTGTGAGGTCCATGATGCATCATTGCACCAAAACCTTCACAGACAAGATGCTTGGATGAATTTTGTGAATGTGTACAGTCCATTTTAGCATAAAATCAGCCAGAAAAAATTCTGATAAAATCTTAAATATTTTTCCCAAGATGACAGTGAAGCAGTGGTGGGGATAGCCTGCAGCTGTTTTATTTGCTATTCCTGGAGCACCATCCATCTGTCATCTGTCCAGATCCATTATGGCTGTAATATCTTTATACAGTTAATAAATACCGTAAACTAATAAAATGCCAGCTCTTTGCCTATTGAGCTGTCCTATCAGATCTCCAGCAGGAGGTCTCTTCCCACCATAAGAGAAGATAAGCTTAAAGGTTAGAGGAGTAAAGGAAATTATTAGCAAGTACACAATAAAACAGAAGACACATAATTGTGTGTTGCTTCTCCGTGTCTTTCTTGGTTCCACACGCGTCAATCTGGAATGCCAGATCAGAGCTGGAGCCAGAATGTCTTTGGGAAACAATGTATCTCCAAAGGAAAAAATAAGCAAGTTTACAAATTCTGTACAGAACATCCCTCTGGCCCTTGCAACACAGAGCAGCCAAATATTCACTTTAGATTTAACCACTTTCAGAGCATTACCTTTTGCAAATCTCCTTTAACTCCAAATTTCCTTGTTTGTTTTTTTTTTCTTTATTTTTGTTTGATTGTGTTTTTTGTTTTGTTTTGTTAGGTCTTTTGGTTTGATTCTTCCCTTCAGACAGCTCTTTAATATGATTTAAATACTTCCCTTTGTTTGCATATTACTTAAGGATGTTAGGTTAGGTCAAGAGAAGAGCTTACAGCACTAAAATGGTTTGTTTCTACTTGCTCTCCAAATCACGGTTTTTAATGAGCAACTAATTTATTTTTTCCTCTGGAAGTTTAAAAAAAAATAATTAAAAAGAGAGCCCAAATTGTCAGTAGTTACTAGGAGAGATCAGTCTTATATTGCATAGAGGATGACAGGTAGATCCAATGAGAATCAAAATGTGCTGCATTTCAGGAACCCTACTGGCATGAGCTGTGAAACCTCAGCATTTCAGGAACTGAAGTGGGTTTCCTGGGTGTATTTTTAAACCCAATCCTTTGAGATGCTTTGCACAGCTTCCAGCTTGTTTTTGTGTACCTCCCTCCATGCAAAACAGATTGCCAGGTGAGGATCCTGTGGAATGGGTTCTGTCCCTTCCAGCAGCACCAGGAATGGGCCAGGAATTTGGGAATGGTGCTGTGCACCGGGATTAACCCCTTCCTTCATTGTGGCTGTAGCTAGGGCAGTGGATTTGCTGTTGTCAGCTCTGACTTGCTGCTGTAGGCCATCCTGCTCTCTCCAGGATGCTCTGAGCTCTGTGCCCCTTATGACCCAGAAGGATCTTGTCTTCCTTGCCCAGTCTTGGTCCAGCCATGCCTCCACGAGTAAAATACAGGGATCACTCTTATTAACATAATGCCCTCTAAAAAGATGAGCTATTTTTTCCCTTAAGGCATTAATCAGTCCACTGAAAAGCCTGGAAATCCTCCCATTGATTTCAGGGAGCCTCATGTTGTCGTTCCTTCTCTGGAGAAAAAGAACTACCTAAAAGCAAATTAAAAATGCATTTGCTGTTCATTTTTCTTCCTGCTGTCTTCCTAAATCTCTTTGCAAATTTAGCATGCAGATATCTGATAAACCATTTGTGTTTGCTACCTGGACAGCTGACTGAAACCTGCAGGAAAGCAGGTGAGAAACAACTCTGAGTCCTCATGTGAAGTGATCAGGCTTCACCCTCTCCCTGACGGCCCAGGAAGAAATCATCACTTGGCTCTATTCACACTGGACATTTGTTATTAGAGAAATAGAGACATGATGGAACATTGCCACAAGATCCATGTCTCTTGTTTTTAAAATAAACATCTTGGCTTTGACTTGACGTTTATTTTCCATAAATGCCTCGGCTTCAATTTGGCATTTCAGCAGCAGCAGGAGGCTGTTATCCTGTGACAACACACAATTCCATTGACATTATCGCCTGAGCACATGTGACAGTGCTCCAAATACTGTATGTAGTCGATTTTAGTTAAGTAATATCATGAAAATATAAAGCAAAAGTATCAAGGAACAGAAGTGTCCCTGCTTTCCAGCCTTATGCTGTGTGTGTGATACCATAATTCCGTGGGGAATGCTGTGTACAAGTGTGAGCTGCCTTGGGAAGCACACTCTGATTTTGACTTTGGGAGTCCAAAGCAGTGAATGCTCATTAATTCATTAATTATTAGTTCACTCAAGGGCTGTGGCTGAAGTGATGTTTAGCATGTAGAGGACTGAGCGCACCAACATTTTGAAAAGCACCAAACCAATCTGAACACACATAAATAAATCCTGATGCTCTGGAAGACCCTGTCACAGCAACCCACCCATTGTTTGGAGTATTTTTGTCATCAAGAGACTGTGTTACAATCATGCTGATTCATTAATTCCCTTCAGGTGATAAAAGAGATGCAATACATCTTTCTGTTTCTCTCTCACACACTGAGAAAAACAATGCTGAAGAACAGCCAGGTCACTGAAGAACAGTGCCTGAAATCTGTTTCATTGTTGCTAAAAAGTCAAAATTCAGAAGAACGTTGAGTTTGATCAACACCATTCAGTTCTCCCAGAATGGACTTTATTTGCAATCTGGACTAATATTAATCTGGAGTTATTATTATTATTAATAATAATGTGCTCATTAATCCAGATTACAACTGACTAATTGCTCAAGTTGCCAGGTCTTCCTGTCTGCATCCCCCTATACTTTCTTGACATCCTGACTCCTCTACAGATACACTGTTACTGTGAGAAAAAGCTGCCTCTTTTTTAGGCATCAGCAGTTCCTGTGAGAAGGGTGGCAAAACATTTTACAGCAGGCCAGAAAACCCTGCAGTGGCCAGAGCCTTTGTTTATACAGAGAGATTGTGGTCAGAGATGACAGCAGAGGAGTGATGACTGAGCCCTCTGAGATTTCACGTTAGTCTGTTCCTGTTTCAATGCATACTGGCTGCAAGAAGTTGCCTTATTTCTCCACCCTGATGCTTACCCATCTGTAGGATGACAGTAGCATGCTTTGGGAAACTCCTCCTCACATTTTACCTGGAAAAAACCTGGTGCCTTAAAACCACATCTTGAGGTGTGGGCTTGATGAAAGGGCACAGCAGCAGTGTCTCGGTGTCCAGCAACACGCTGGGTGGTGAAATGTGAAATCCAGAGACCATTTCTTTCCCCTTCACATCATGGATAACTAGAGCACATAAACAAGTGCCTGGGATATTCAAAAAGACTCATTCAGCATTTTTGGATGTGTGGGAAATCTGTATCTATTTTCTGAATGGCAAAAGACTGACTTGAGCAGCATGGCTGAGGGGTCAGCTCCAGCTGCCTGTGATGGTGGGTGATGGTTGCCACTGATTTAGAGGTCTGGTCAGCCCAGCGCTGTTGGCTGAGTGTCTCCAGATGCAGCACTGAGGCCTTGGATCCTGTAGGGACATGCCTTAGGGCTCCCACTGCGAGAAAATGCATTCTGGATTTTTTTTAAGCAAGCAAAGTCAGTTGTGGTTCATGCTAACTTAGGGCAGTACCATGGGAAAGATCTCTGAAGAGCTGAGATTGTGTCACTGCATGTGAAAAAGTTAAATAGTTGTTCTTTTTATGTGGTGCTAAGAATGCCTTTATAAGGTTTTGGGAGATTCTGAATTGCAAATTTTAGTTTTGAAACCTATCTTTTTTGTCAGTTTAAAATATTCAGTGACAGGCTTTTTCAGTGACTGCTTTTATTTGGTGCAAATAAATACAGGATTAGCTAAAAGAGGAAGAAATAGTAGCATGCATCAGTGTTAGATGGGGATCTTGCAGAGCCATGCAAGGCTGCTATCAAGTAACATAAGAAAACCCAGCTATTAACAATAATCTTAGAAAAATATATTGCAACAATTGCAACAGTTTAATTCCATGTTGTTTTTTTTTCCCTAACCTGTTGCTTTGTACCTCTCTGAAAAATGTCTTTGATACCTGCTTCTGGAAACTACTGGAGAAGTTTAAACCTCTTTAACATGAACCTCAGATGTAGTCAAGGCCTGTCACTGAATGAAAACTGCTGGGCTTCAATCATCACAGAATAAATGGTTGACTTGCACCTACCTCTAGTGTGGGTGAGCTCACCCCTTATCAGTAAATGCACTGCCCTCACTGACTTGCTGCTGAGCCTCTGGCAAGTGGGGAAGAAAAAATGCTGGAATCCTGTGGTAGCTCCTAAACACATTCCCAGTGTTTAAAACAATGCTCAGAGTAACACATCTGCTGCTAATAACCTCTTCTTACTGGTTACAAGACACCTCTGCTGACCATTTCTTGGTGGAACTGCTTCTTTGGATTACGCTTTTTGTCACCTCTGTATTTTTTGCTGTTCAGTAGCTGTGGACCAGGGCATGCACCTTTTTTATTTATTCAGTCTGTCATAAAATCATCATAAGATGGTGGTAAATTGCCTCACTTTTCATGTGTTTGCTTATAAATTTGTAACTACAAATTAATTATGATACTCCAGCTCTGCATGCAACATTTCTGATGGCAAGTCCCCTTTTAGGTACCACCTATTGGGAAATATCTCTTCAGTCTGCATTTGGAAACAGACACCTGGTACGGTAAGGTGAAGTGCCCAGCATTCCCCTGTTTACTGGAGGCAAAGTGGATAAATATGTGTTCTGTACTTTTGGAAATCTGGTCAGGATTTAAAGCTATATATCTACATCTTTCAGTAACATAATTATGGTCTTAACAGTTTGAACTAGGGAAAAAAAAAAAAAAGGCAAGCTGAAGTGACCTTTTAATCAGTGAGTCTGATTTTTGTCTCAATGTCTTTCTTTTCATCACGATTTGTCCTAGAGTATTTTTTTGAGCTAAATCAGTCTCCTGCATTTAAAGCCCTGTGTTGTGTGGGTGCTGGAGCGTGGCAGTGCTCTGGATGCTCATGATCCGCTGTGGGTCCGGTGCTGGCAGCTCCAGCCAGACCCTCCACTGTCCCTGGCACATGGTGCTGCTGCTGCCAGGTCCCCAAAGACTTTATCCTGGACAGTGAAGCCACAACACCAGCAGCACTGGCAGAGTGCAGGCTCTGATCCAGCCTGGTAGTGCTAGGTCAGATTTACACAGATTTGGGGAATATTGGAGAGGACTGAGCCCCTTGCAGGATGAAGCCATCAGTGAACTTCCCCCACACCCAACAAAGCCCTCCTGTCAGACCCCTCTCCCATTTTGTTGAGTGTTTGATGAAGCAAAGTTATTATTGAGTCTTATCTCAATTTTCATTGTTAGAGCCTGATTTTGAAGTCAGTTTCACCACACCTCCCTTTCCCCCAACCCTCTTCAATCAGCAAGGCATTTAATAATACACAAATACCTCACTATGGTTTCAAGCTAAATTAATCTATGACCAAGTAACATAAAGGCCACTTGCAAGAAATTCTTGCTATGCCTGCTTTTTATATACAATGTTTTTGGACAAAATAGAAGAATAGCCTTTTTTTTTTTTAAGGTTTTCTCTATTAGCTGTTAGACTTAATGCATATAACTCCCTCATATCTGAGTAGCAAAATCTTGCATCTGCCAACAAATTTGTAATGAATTAGTAACAAAGCCATAATTGTATCTAATAAATACTCTCTATGCTCTCACTGGGCTTTTGTGATTCTGAATAGCTGTGAACCACTTTGCAGCACTCATCTGAAAGGTCTCCTATAGACAGAATATTATGACTATTTTAAATATAAAAGCTGTTATTGAGGCACCCTTGTGTTCAAGCTGTTCTTGACAGTAACCACAGGCTGTTCACTGCAGCCTTGCAATCTGAAACTGCTAAGCTTGTAGTTAGCTTAGCTATTGTCACTCAGCAAACACCTTGTTCCTTATGATTTATTTATCCTTCTGTTCTGCAGACCGTCCAGGAATGAGTTCGGGACTTTTTACACATTAATTATTCATAATAATTCAGGGAGATTGTTTATGCAAACACATTTCAGGCCACAGAATCTCTATGAACTCTTTGCCTTCCTGATGCCTGCATGTTTGCTGTTCCTCATGCACTGTCCACAGAACTCCTGGGTCACTGCAAACCATATCATATGGCATTGCTTTTGTTCCCCAAAGGATGAGACTCTAACCCATGAGAGGCACTTCTGGAAGGAACACAGGAGGGCTTCTGACGTGAGCATTAGGGCATCTCACTGTTTCCCAGTTCTGAGCACCTCTCATTCAACTGTTTCTGAAATCACATCTGTTTGGAGACTGGGTTGGACAGCTGGCATTGCTGTCAACTTCTTACTTCAGTTGCTACTTGCAGTTTTACTACAGAGAGGGGTTGGTATTTTGAGTGAGGTGGGAGAATGACTGAATCTGGCCTGTGGTACAAGAATGCCCTCCTGCAGACTTAATCACATTCATTAGGTCAAAGTTAGGAAGGGAATCAAAGGGTGTGACAGGAGAAATGACTTTGCCCAGAAGGAACATTGCAAGGTTGGGTTGTAGCTGGCTACTTCAGCATCTCCACTGGTGCTTGGCCTGTGGGATTGGTGCCTCTAATTGCAATGAACTTGTCTTTTCCTCTTTATGCCCATTTCCTGCTCTTATTACTCTTGGCACCAGTTACCATACCATGAAAAGATGTTCTTGTGGGAGCAGGACTAAGGGGGCAGGGCCCTTGTTTCTGTCTCAGTGGTCTGATAATCCTGACGTGCTGCAAGGCCTCTGGGGAGTGGTGGCTGCGCTTGCACAATCACCAGGAGCAGGAGTTGCATGCAAGACATAAAGTAATCCCTCTGCTCTATTGAAAATAGAGTAGCAAATAAACACCTGGCATTAGCCTACTGGCAATGTCTGTGTCCAGGTTTAGGCGTCACCATTTAGAAATGTGTGAGCCTAGTGGCATGATCCCAAAAGCAAGCAATGAGAACAAGCGGAGGCCTTGACACTGTAGCTGGAGTGGAAAGAGTGAAAGAACTGGGTTTGTTTACTCCAGAGACATCACTAAGGGGACACAATGACAGTGTAAAATGCTCCTGCAAAGAGAGGAAGAAACTGTTCTCTTCTGGATACAGGAGAAGGAATGGACATATATAATAGCAAGAGCCATTTAGGCTGCAGTGGAGACAGCTGGACTCAAGTCTGGGATGGCTGGGAAGTAACTTTATGCAATTAAGTGAGGTCTCAGGTTAGAAACATCACTGAATTTTAGAGTTTAAACTTCTCTTACATGTAGTAAAGAGAAATGTTAGTTCTGGCTGTGCTTCAATTCTCATTGAAGAAGCTTTTTTCTCTACGTTGTCTAATGAGTGAGCCCAGCTTCCTACATTAGCCAATTCATTTAAGTTCCTGAAGTTAAATGGGATGAATCTGGGCCTCAGTGACTGGCCTTTAGCCTATGTCTCATCCTCAGACCCTGTGGGTCCTGTGTCACGGTCTCCAGTTTCTGCTTTCATCATTGCCTTTCAACTTCTTTTATGCAGTGAGTCTTTGCTTCATAAAAACTTGAACAACCTTAACATTACACGTATTTTCCATTCTTTAGGAAAGTTAAGCATTTGTTTACTGTGCTGAATTGTTTAGTTATTTGCCCTTTGAAACTATAAACATGATTCTAATGGCTTTATCAGCTAAACCATTTTCCTTCCAGAATAATTGATAATGAGTAACATTTTGCCTACTGGGTCATATTCCAGTGTAAGTGCTAAAAAACAGATAAGGGAAAAGAGGTTTTAGTCTCAGTTTTCAAAGATTCTTTAGAAACACCATCAAGTAGTTTAAAAAACCTAGAAAATGATGCCATAGCAACACCATAATAAGCTGACTGTCCTACCAGGTCAGAAAATGTAGCACTAACAAAAGTTTATAGATAACCTCATTACTGTTAACTAAGGAAGTATTGAGGCATCTCTTGGTTATTTAACACCAAACACTGTTTTGTGGCAGAGATACCCTCCCCAGAAAAATCATACTGGCCTAAAACTCTTGAGGTTTTACATTTATAAAAGCTGAGTTCTTTCTTGAATGCTCTGTATTCTGGTTATTTTTTGCTTGTTTGTTTGCTAGTTGATCTTTTTTTCGTTGAGCTTTTAGGGTGTGCTTGCTTTGCTTTTCAGGTTTTAAGCCTGCAAGAAAATAAAAGGTGGTCTTCAATGAACTTTCTGGAGATGAAACTTAAAAACGGCATGGAATTGATATTTCAAACTGGAATATATACACTTCTATTGGAAAAGCTTCTGCAGCATGACAGAAAGTCTGTTACTTGGCATATGTTATGTCCATGCTTCCATGGTCCATTCATGGCAGGAATGAACGCTGATGGAATGACTGCCAAGCATGATGATGATGATTCTAACCTTGTCTTCTCAAATCTTTCCTCCTGTTGTCTAATTCCAACCAGGGCTGACAGAGGACAAGAGATCTCCAGTAGAACAAGCTCCTATCAATGTTAATGAAAATACTATTTGGGTAGAATGAAGAAAGCCTACCAGTGCCTCACTCACAGAAAGGCAGCTGCAGAGCTTCTTGCACAGCAGATATCCAAGAACTCACACAGCAGAAGTATATTTGAAATTAAGCTCCCCACAGTTTTAATTTTCAGAGGAGTAATTGCTTAAACGATAAGTGGTTGGAATTATGGCACTTAGAGACTTGCTCTATTGCCACCTACTCCTCATCCCCCAGCCCCAAGTACTTTGAACCCCTTTGCTTCCTATCAACAAATTACACCTAAAGAAACAGTGAAACACCACCTGGGAATTACTTTTCCCAGTCCTGTGTTTGTTCCCTACAGCCAATCTTTGCTTCATACTCACTGCAGTTATTGTTATGAACCAGGACTGACTTTTTAATTTTGATTGCCAGCTCAACCAGGTCTGCTTGATCCCTTAGAATCAAACAGTGTTTTTCTTCCAGCTCCATATACAGAGAAGCTCCTGGGCTCAGCTAGACAGTAGCTACTGCTCTCACACTGCTGTAGAGGCATGAGCTGTATCAGAGCACAGCTTGCTCCTGCAGCTGCCTTGGCTCCAGAGGGGTGTTTGTGTCAGGGAACTAATCACACATGACTTGGACAAGAGGCAGGCAGGAGCAGATAAGGAGCTGTTTTTGCAGAGTCCGTTCTTTGTCCATGGCCGTGTTTTGGTGAATGAAATCATTGCAGTGCAGACAGCAGTGTGACAGAGCAGGAAGGGAGCCTGGTTGCCCCTTAGTTACAATCCCCACTTGGTTTTGTGCTCACAGCCTTGGACATTTAACCCTTATGTGGCTTCTTCTCTAAGCAGTAAAATTTTGTGTAAAAACAGTGGCATGTTGTCTGGAAAGTGGTGAACTTTAATACCCTTAAAAACAACATATACACTAAACAAGCAGATACTTAGGAAAGAGAAGCAAAAACGTCCCCAGCATTTTCCTCATAGGTGTGACAGAATAGGAAGAAATAGAGCTTCTTCAGCACAAGATTTGTCCCTCCAGTACGAGTGGGAAGCCAATAACTTGGATATTTTTAGTCCCAGTGCCATGAGCTGCTTATGGCACAGAGTAGTTCCAATACAAAATTATATGCTGTATCTTCCCTAGATGCAACACAAATAAATCAGTAGTTTGTTAGCTAGGCAATTCCCACATTTGTTGGTTTGGTGATTGAAATGGAGATGGTCTGTCTGTGGGTGCTGCCCACCACATTCCCAAGATGCCCATTCCCAAGAATCCCAGCTGGTGAACTATGCTTTGCCCTGCTGGGCTTGAAAGCAGGTATGCCCTCAAGGGAGGACCTGGTTTTGAAATTTTGATTGGCTGCATGTGTTGTTGATTTCACAGGAAGATGATTGCAGGAAGGAAATGGGCTAAGGTGAGCTGTGAGGGGAAAGAAAATAAGCACTGTGAGACAGATAACAAACCTGGTGTGCTGCTGGAGAGGACTGCTGTGAACATGGATGGGGAAGAACCTCTGTGCAAGGGAATGTATTTAGCACATAATGGGAGATGTCCTGAAGAATGGCTTTGGACAAGACACTTGAACTTAGCTACAGCAGCTGAAGAAGAAATATCATGAAAAACTTCCTGCTGGTGTGATCTAGTGGGCTGTGGAGCAGTCTTAGAGAAGCAGCTGAGATCCTGAACAGATCACAAAGCAGAACACAAATGTGATCAAACAGAAAGGTACAGCCTATTCCTGCCTTTGGAATTAACATAGCAAGAACTGTCTCCTTTGAGAGAGAGAGATGACACTGAGACTAGAAAGGAATAGAGATTTTATTTTGTGTAAACACAAGACCCGTGGATGGGCTGATCCACAAAGTTCACTAAATATGTCTGGCTGGACTCCATTATTCCTTATTGCTTGATATGTCTTCCCTGGAAGCTCAAAAATATGGCTCTTCATCAATTACACAGTCCTGGATGGAGTCTTAAAACCTTGCTCAAGAGCCACATCCAGAAACTCAGGCAGCTGGCTGGATCTGAGCCACTAGGTTTTGACTTGAAAACAAGCTCCTATGAGCTGAGAGATCTCTTACTATCAGTTTGTCTTTTGTCTGAAATGAGCCATTATCTGCTTCCTTAGGATCAAAGGTAAATAATTCATGAACACAAGAGAGAAGGAATAAAGAATCCTTTAGCAAGAGAACTGCACATTTTGAGGCAGCCTATTGTCAGGTCATGGCATGGCATTCTTATGTCACTGATCTGATCAGTGACAAGGAAAAAAGGCTTAAACAGGGGAAAAAGGTTTAAAAAAAATTGAATGAGCTGAGATTTTTTTTCAGAGAAAGCTTTGCAGTGATGAGCACACAGGGTCTTCAAGCTGTGACTGTTGGATTTGTACACTGTCCCTTCAACTCACCCTGCCTGAGTGGATAGAGAGCACTGTGCTATGGCTCACACTTAGCATGTGCAACTATTATCAATTTTAATGTGTTCTCTTCTACATCTCTCAATTTCTCACCTCTTTTACATTCTCAAGGCATTAGACTGTACTATATGTTTGACCCACAGGTTCTTTTTGCACCTTTCTTGGTTGGATGGGTTGGCTGTGGTGCTGCAGCCATGCAGAAGGGTCAGTTTGCAGGTGTTGGGTAAGGCTGGAATAGCTTACCCTGTACTACTGTCCCTCAATACAGATAGGAAAGCTTGGATCATCTCATCAATAACAAATTATTTGTCTCTAATTATGTTTCAAACTCTGTGCTGCTGCCTTGCTCCTCAACACAGTGAACTCTCTCAAGTGTTTATTGCTGTCCTGGTTACCTTTCCCTCATTGCATCAGCCATGCAAAGAAATCCCCATTTTTTATCACACTCATTGTCATGACAACATGTTTGTGTGCTGCTGCTTGTCATTTTATAGCTCTGAAGCTGAGGAAACAACACTGCTGTACTTCAGCCCTGTGAGCCCCAGTACTTTATGCTATTGTTCTGCCCTGAGCTCTTTCCTGAGCTCATTTCAACTTCTGCTTACTTCCCTTTCTCTAGGGAAAACAGGAGGAAGGGACCAAAGTGTTAAAGCATGGATGATGTCAGGATGGGCCAAAGGGGGAATGAAGGGAACACAAGAAGAGATATTAAAACTGGAGACAAACATCTTCTGCTGTAGCACTGATACACAGGATAGTTCCTCCCATCATCTTCCCACTTCAGATTCATAAACACAACAAATGTTTAGGTAAATCCATTGTCTTTCAGCCTTCCCTTTGCTGCAAGATGTTACAATTTCATGGAAGAAAGGAATCCTACTTTCTGAGTAACTTTTTTACTTCTTATCCTCAGATTCTCCATTGGTAACTGGGGAAGCAATTTTAGCTGACTTTAATATGGTGTTTGAGACAGGGATTATGCTTCCATGGGCAGGGGTTGTCTTCTGATAATGGGATCCTGGCTAGCACTATATTCTGGCTGGTGTTCTTCTAAGAACTAAAGACCCCATCTAAATTATAGAAAAATGCCAGTGATTATGTTGATAAATAGGACAATCCCAAAGGGTTTTAAATAGCACTTCACAGCTTTGACAAGCTGCTGCAAAATTTCCTTGCAAATGAGAAAGTTAACACCTGGCTGGGAAATTTATTAAAATTGCAAACGTTAATTTGCTTCTAGCTTGACTTGGATCACTCATCATCTACAAGAAAATTGCACAGAGAGATTTGACCCAAAACACTGAATTATTTGAACAATACTTCCATTTCAAGAGCATCTGAGTTGGTGAAAACGTTACTGGAAATAATTATGTTCTTTAGAGTATATTGATCAGAGCTTACCTTGATGCTACAGAATTCTCCAAAGTGGTCTGATGGATGTCTCCAAGGACTTTACTCTAACCATTGCATGGAAAGTTCCTGTTACACAATTATACTTTTTCTTTTTTCCTGGAGAACTAGTACCTCTCCTGGCACTTGAAGTGCCATAGCAAAAAGCACTTGAGACCACCTTCTGTGGAAAATGGAGTTGTGCTTGACACATAATGATATGTAATTGGAAGTGGGGCTGTCCCTGGGAAAAGAATATGCAGCCTTAACCTTCCTCCCAAGCCACTCATGACTATAGGACTGTTTCCTGCATTACTAAACAGAACACAAAGATTTGTGTTACTTTATGGCCACTGAAAGGGGACTGAAAAGTCCTTCAGACCCTGGCAAATGAAAGGGGACACATGATAAAATCTGTACTTAAAATTGAGTGTCCTTCCTTTGGTCTGATCCAGTGAGGATATAAATCAGTCATGGCTCTGAGTTTCTTTAACTAATTTGGTACCTCCAGCCACTGCTGGGGCGCAGTACCTGCAGCTGTCCTTAGCTCAGCTCTCCTAGCTCCCAGCCACTGTGGTTCACCAGGGTGACGCAGAGAAAGGCAGGAGGATTGTATCTTGTGGTGAGTTACTTGCCATCCCTATTTTCTGTTATTTTGTATACATGCAGCTGAGTTTGGCCCAGTACAACCATCTGGATTGAATTTCCTCAGCCCACCACAAGTGCCCCTGCAGGTACATGACCTGATTTGTTCCCATACCCCAGGGACACACACATCATCCCAGCAGATCTGTTTGGATCTCTCCAGCTCCATCCCTCTGCTGGGTGAGGCCACTTGTGTTCCAGGACTCACAGATCCTCCCTCTTAGCAGCTGATTTACTTCAGCATGAAGAAAAAACAAAGTGGGTTAAGCTTGATTTTAATTAAACATTTCCTGATCTCACAATGAAAGTGGAAAACACATGTGGGTGTCTCCTCACACAGTGTGAAGGACAAAACAATGTTCTGTAGGAAAGGTGTAGATGTTAAACCCTTTGGCACATCTTGTCCAGCTCACTTTCCTTTGAACTCAGGCTGGGAGGATGTACTTAAAATGTTTTCCTCCTGTGTGTGTCATAGAGTCCTACAGATGATGAGGAGAAATGAAGATTCGTGCAGGCTCTTTCAAACAGAGAGGATTCTTCACAAAAAATGGTCTGTTTCCCCTAGTTCCTAGCCCTGTCAGGAAGGATAGGATATGGAATATCATCTAGATTCAGTCTCAGAAAGAGGTGTGATTTCAGAATAGCTGTAGGGAATAAATTGTTTCCTGTAACTCTGTGTGTACAAGTCGTAAAACTTCTACCTGGGCAAAACCACTCATGGCTGCAAGATTCCTCTTTTGCCCTGCTGCACTCTTGCCACTTGCCAGAATCTGGGACTACATCCAAAGGTACCTTTCTGAAATAAGAAATTGATTTACAGGGAAATACTCAGGGGCAGTCAAATAGCAATCACAGCCTGATTGACTAGATGGGTTACAAATGTGGCTCAGTGTGATACTTCATAGGCTTGCAAGCCTCGTGGAAGTGGTAAGGAACTCTCACATGGAAGTCTGTACTTCCTAAAAGATGTGGAGTTAGTGGTTGCTATTGCATTTTTGGCTTAAGTCTCATAACTGAGCCCAAACTTGCTGCTCATGTGAACTGGCAGTGCTCTGGCACTGGGCTGGAGTGAGGTCCCTGGAGCAGAGGGATTAACTGGTGGCATTGAAAGTCACTCAGGGATGTTTTCCTTGGAGTGTTGCCTTCCTCTTTCTGTTGAGCAGCCCTGGGCAATGAATTAAAATGAAGACACTCTGAGAAAGTACATGGAAAGCACCCTGTTTTCCTGCACAACCCATGATCCTGCACAACTTGTGTGGATGCAATTGAATCTAACTCATTTTGGATCTGAGAACTCAGGCCCAAATTCCACCATGGCAACCATGGAAAGCAGGAGAGGAGGCCTCCTCTGGACCATGCCCCTCCTCCAGGAGAGAAGCAGCTTTGCCTTTGTCATTCTCACCCATTCCCCACTTGTTTTACAGAATCTCTTTTCATGAATATTCTATGGCATCCTCAAGAAATCTACTGCACTGCTTCCCTACAGCTTCAACCAAAAGGTTTTCCCTACTGTCTGGATTTCCCATGTTGCAGCTGATGCTTCAGCTCAGATGTTCCCAGCCCCATCTGGACCAGTGTCACTCCACCAGAATTAGGACCCGAAGTTTCCAGCCTGGGCAGCCCCACCTGCTGCTCACCTTTTTACAGAGAGACATGAAACTCAGCCTGTAATTCAGTTTTCCCCCTTTTCTGCAGTTTAATTATTTCTGCTCTGATGTAGTCCCTCCAGAATTTTCTTTTTCCCTACACTTGTGGGTTTCATTTGCTATCTGCCAAGATAAAATATCTTGGCATTTTGACTGTGTTTGATTTGCAGTCTCAGTTTAGTGGCCTCTGCAACTTTAGTCTCTCTTGGTGGAACTGTGAGTTTTGAAGTCATCTGTATAGCAGAGCTCTGAAACTGGAAGTGAGTCTGACATCCAAATTGTACAGCTCTCCTAGAACCCAAGGGGCTTTGGCTGAACTTTGTCTTTTAATAGCTTGTGTTAGCATCAAGGGCTACAGTTGTGGCCTGACACAAAGCTATTGTTAGAGATGTTTGCACTTGCCTAATAGAATATAAATGTTCTCAGAAAACAAAGCTCCAGTGAAGCTTCATTAGAGCAGGCTAGTGAAGCTCAGGGGATGGTTGGAAAGAGTCACCAAAGGCTTTCAGGTATGAGCCCTTTTTCTTGTCTGCTTGTAGTTTTATTTGAGTGCTCCTATTAGGTTCTTGGCACAGATAAAAACCCCATTTGTGTGTGCTCAGGAAGCAGTCCTTACTACCTCATTGTTGGACTCTGCTGCAGGGCACAAAAGCATATTTCTTTCTTCTGCATACAGAAGGATATTCCTGAATAAGGTAGATTATATCCAAATATTAAGGAAATAACTTCCAAGAAGAATTTCTATCCTTCCTGGTACTAATCACGATTTTACTCTTTCTTTAATTTATAAAGGCTATTTACTACTACTCTGACAAGGTTTGGTGAGATGTGCAGCCCTGCACTGTCAGGCAAGAAGAGTTATTGTGACAGCACAAGCTCTAACACCATCCATCCAGCCCATCAATCACATTTCCCAAAACACCCAATGAAAGAAAGCAGTATTCCATCCACTTCCTCACTGTTTTTACTCAAAATAAGCAGAAAATAGATGAGACTTTGTGAGGCCAAGCAGACTGAGTCAGTGCAGTCCTGACTGCAAACTCCTTGCCGTGGAGACAGATCCATTGCAGTGGCAGATGATGGTGGCACGATGATGACATTCATTCCTGTTAACAACGTGCTGCACTTTCACTCCTGCTCCCTGGGCTCCACTCTCCCTCTCAGTAAGGCAGGTCCCAGGGCAGGGACAAAGACCTGAATTCTCCTCTCAGGTTACCCTGATGCCCTGTGGGTCTGCCTGCCAAGTGGCTGAAGAACCTGACTTGGAAAAAAAATTGTCAGAGCTCTGTTATTTCTGTAAAGTCAGGATAAATTGTGCAAGCAGAAGCTTTCTCAGGACTCTTAAGAGGAAATAAACTAGAAGATTACTGGGAAAACTGTGCTGATATTCACAGAAAGGGCTAATCTTGAATATGATTGGCTAAGGAATTGCTGGCACTAGAGAGAAGCAGAAGTTAAGAGTCTGTCATGGAAAACAATCTGTCCTGGCTCATCTTGCACTGGTTATCTTGAGAGCTGTGGACTGAGGAGATGATGCTGACCCAGTCCCATCTGGCAGGGTTGGCCTGGCTGTGGTTTGGTGCTCTGGAGACAGCACTGAAGGGGTCAGCTCAGGAAGTCCATTTGCCCTTTCAGATCAACTGATCTGCTCTCCCTTGAGCAGTCTTCTCTTCTGATGAACCCTTGCCCACGGTTCATCAATGGTTTTAGTGAGACTGAGGGACTGAGACTGTCAGGGGGCCTTGGGAGGAGAGAATGAGAGCAGAGGAACTCTTGCAGTTTTCATTAGAGTAGGGCCCACTGAGGTCAGTGTAACACAAACACAGGCAGGGATAGCTATAGCTCCAAATTAAGATGGAAAAACAAAGGCTTAGTAAATGTCCTGAGATACCCCAAGTCCCATCAGAACCCAGAGGCAAAGCCAGGAAGAGAACTTTTCCAATGATTGATGGTTCTGTTTATTTTTAAAAATTATTAAAATCTCTCCAACTCCCTACCCCACAAGTTTCTGGAATTTGATGTAAAGAAAACATTTCATTTCAGATTCAAGCATTGTAGTATGTTCTAAAACCTATTTCCTTGAACAAAAGGGAATGAAATTTCTAAATGACGACCTATTTCCAGCTGGAAACCAAATGTTCTGGCTGGAGTTGCCAAGAGGAAAAAATTTCAGCTTTCACCATTTATTGTGGTTTGTTATTCATGGACAGTTGAATAAAACTGAGACAAATTCACAAAACGTTTACGTTTGCTGGCAGGGCTCCTGATGCTCTGATGAGCCCCGTCATGAGGGGCTCCTTCAGCTGTGGCTTGCAAGATAACTTGCTTTATCAACTGTTTTCCAATTGGCACCTGCCTTTCTAATATTGTTACCTGTGGCCTGTATCTCTTGACAAAGCAGCAGCAGTAGACAGGAGCCCCTGTGTAGCACTTTTCTAGAGCTGGTGGCTCTGGATATCCAGAGGGCCTTCAGTTCTGGGTGTGCATTCAGCAGGGTTTGTCTCTTGGGCTGTATAACCCATGGCAGCACCTGCCCCAGCTGTGCTGGGAGTTACTGCTTAAAAATGTGCAGCTCTGGAGTGCCTCAGTCAGAGGCTGCTGGTGTGGTCAAAGCTGATTCCTGGCTGGGTGGAACCTGCAACAAGTCCCCACTTTGCTTGAGCATGTCATTCCAGGCCACCTGCAAGCTGGACTACCCACAGGCTGATTTAGCTATGCCACTACTTATTCTGTGTTCAGTCAATGTCTCCTAGGCATTCAAGAACCTTCAGCTTCTTAATCCAGGGAAAGAAGAGATAAAACACTCAATAGCCCATATCTTTATTAGCAATTTCATTATTATATGATTTTTAAAAGAGAACATGAATCTCTTTGTCACAAAAATATCCCCACAATGCTAACAGAAACTTATTATTCTGGATATTTGAGTAGAAGGAATGCTTAGCAACTCTTTGCAGGTGCAGGTGGCTTGACAGAATTTAAAATGACATAAAACTGTCTCCTCCTTCAGACAAATCTTAAAGCTATTTATAGCTACTTATCTATTATGTTATAGCCCTTCCTGACTGTTTATAGCATGATGTAGGGCACCACTGGGAGTTACCATGGTGCTTGCAGGGAAGAGAACACGAGGATTGGGGTTCTGGTACTGCTTCATTCTGCATCACGCTCATGCACACACATACACACACACTTCTAGCCCCAGTTGCTTGCCAGTACAAAAAGAACAAACCCCATGGTGTGCCTAGAACATCACCCCCCACCATCAGCAGGGCATTTGGTCTCTGTGATTTATGCCATGCTGCTGCAGGCAAGTGCTGGTAAGATATCTCCTGCAGACGGGAGCGAGAAACCCTGCATGACACACAGCAGCTGCAAGAGGATATAACAAGAGTGCATTAAAGTTTGTATCAAGCTTTCAACAGCTTCAAGGGTGTTCTGTACATGCTCCTGGGCATTTTTTTGTCACGAAAAACATCAGAAAACTGAAGGAAACAGAGACCTTCGTCTCTGCAGAGAGAGCACAAAATCTTGAAAAAGGGGAAAATGGGTTAACTTGTAGGTGCAGCAACTGTTTCAGCTGCTCCCTGTCCAAGAACAGGGAAACACAGACTCATACTTTTAAACATGGACATTTAGTTTGTCAACATACTGTTTTTATTGGTTTTTTTCCTTTTTAATTTTTTTTTTCCTCTCTGAAATGCAGAAGGAACTTAAAACAGAGGAACTGAACCTGCTGTGGTGTCCACTGTTGTTTTCCTTCTGTGACCATTTTGGGCAATGATACAGATAAACACAATTCGTTGGAGTCTGGGTTTAAGCTCCTGGCTCATGTTCCCAGGACTGTTGCCAGCTTAATGAACTTTGCCCTGAGTTCTGTTTGGAGTTTTCACCCATGGTTTGACAAAACGTGAAACGTATTAATGATCTGATGGCTTAGTGCTTTTCATCTAAGATGCCAATGCTATAACATGAAGCTTCATGAGGAAAGGCTCAGATTCTTTTTTATAGTCCAGATCCTTAGCACACAAGTCAGCTCTCCTTGCAGAGGAGCTGCATGAAGATCGTTGCCATATTCTTCTGATTCTGTTCCTCCTTGTGTCAGGCTGGTTCACCTGTGCTGCCTTTGAACTGTCAGAGCTGCTCCATCTTACATTGCCCTTCAAAGGCAATAAAAGGCCAGAAACAATTCAGTCTATGAGCAAGCAGAGGCCATGCAGTTCTCATAGCCTCCCACAGAATAGAAATTCTCATTTTACTCCTACACAGCTGGGAGATCATCCTTTCCCTGAAGTGACCCACACAGGGCTAGAGAGTGGTAGCAGAGAGAAACCACAGCTTTGCACAGGATAATCTAATCCTTATTTTCTGGGCTAATTAAAAAATATACTGATATTTCTTTTAAAGCTCATAGGGTTTGGTTAAGAAATTAGGCTCATTATTTGTCAGCTTTATGGAACAGATTGTACATTTGGTTAACCCAATGAGTAAGCAATCTTGAGTTTGCATCTCTGAAATACAGTTTGTTTGGGCACTCAGAGACTTGTTTTCATGGTGAATACCATGGTCATTTGCCACTTGCTGGAAAAAATATCTGTTAACATATTACCAAGAGGGCAAAATCCAGGTGTGTTTCTCTTATAAGGGGCACACATTCTTATTTTCATTGCCCAGTCAAGTGAAGAGCTGACATTGTCCTAAACACTGGTCACAGCTACTTGGAAAACTTTTTATTCCCAGACACATTCCTTGGATAACATTGCTGTAACTCTTCATAATGAAATACTCTCAAAACTTCTCCTGAGATATGTAACACAGGAAAATCCTACTCTTTGTAGCTGTAGATAAACTTAGGAGCTACAGCCTACTAAATATCTGGAAATTACCACCATAAAGCCTTGTCCTGCCTTTTGAGTGTAAGGAAATGGGACCTGCAATGGTGGATGCTCTGCTCAGGTAATTCAAATCAAAGAGCCTTGCAGGAATGGCTCTTCCTAGGCAACAGTGGCATTCCAGTGATCCAGACTTGTATTTTCTTCCTTTTGGTTAAGGTAAAGATGATTCAAGATATCCTGGTGTGTGAGAATAGTTCGGAGAGGTAATGGGCGTTCTGTGGAATGTTGTGCGTGGATGTGAGGAAATTGAGACTCCTAAAATCAGCAAAAGTTTGTGTGACATGAAGCCCATGCTCCTGGCAAGACTTCCAGCAGCTTCAGAGAGCCCTGGGATGGGGACATCCTCCCAGAGCCCATGGGGAATGAAGCTGTCTGCTGCTGTGGGACACAGCTAGAAAGGGAATTGCTGGGAGCACTCCATGAGAGATCATTGATTTCCTCACCTATTTCCCAGCTTATCTGAACTTCTGGACTCACTTGTGTGGAGAAAAAGGGGGAAACTATACAGTTGGCACTTTTGATTTGCTTCAACAACATTAAAAAAACCCCCACATAATCTCAGAATAGCAGAAGTGGTATCAGAGAGTTTACAGAAAGAAGGAGCTATCTGTTTCAGGCCCCATTACATTTAAGTGGATTCTTTTCCCTAAAGCAATTCACTCTCTACATTTTCCTCAAGTTAGCTCACAAAGTGGAGGTGTTTCCCCTGTGCAGCTCATGGAGCAGAGGATGCTGAGAGCTCATTAGCCCTAAGTGCTGTGTAGATTCACATCCATCAGTGTGCCAGGTGCTTTCAGCAGAGCACAGCTGCACTGTCAGTCAGGAACAGGAGAACTCACCAGAAACTAGCAAATGTTTAGGAAGATGAAAAGATAAGATGTTAAACTGGGGACTGGAATAGGACATAAATGCTGTCAGATATGAGGAGGCACAACAGAGATTTGTAGAGAAAGGTTTGGAAGGTCCTTCCAATTGCAAGTCTCCACAGAGCCCAGAGCAAGAGGGCCACAAGACCCAGCTGGGGACTGTCATTGCTAACCTAAGTCTTCCACCAAATACAAGATTCCTTGTCAATGAGTTATCTCACCTCCACTCACACTGTCTTTACATAAACAACACTTTATGCCAGCAGAAAAGTGTGTTTTTTATTAATGATTATGTGGGTGGTGATATTTTTACCAGCACCAAACATCCAACTCAAAAAACTCCCCTTTCACAGCAGGTTTTTGCTGCTGGTAACTTGAGGTTGTTCTTCACATAACGTTCAGCTTTTAACTTCTTTCATGAACAAATATTACCCAAGTTTATATAACACTGGCAATCTCAGGTCTTTAAAAAAGAGCTTGAAAGAGTTTTAAAAGCAGGACTTGGCAGACAGGTAAGCTAGGTACTCTTCAAGTCTACAAACATTGAAGTTCTAAGAATGCACATATGTATTTTCCATTCCTACAGCACTTCCCACCTAATGCTAAACTCTGCTTGACTCCCTTCTGTTAATGAAGAGTTAATTCCTGGCACATATTTAGATCTATATAACAGTAATAAGAATAACTAATTACAGCTAGGTCTAGAGATATTAAGCAAGATTAACAAAGGATTAAGGCTGTTTCTATGCAGAAGGAGTAGAACCCATGATTCTTTAACTGTAAATCTAGATCCAAGCACTTTTAAAGTACCATGGACATTCTTTTGGTCTGTGTTCTCCATGGAAAGGAAGAAGGTACCACACATGCTATGGGGATAATGGCTTTGAATTAGCAGCCTCAGCTCACATTTTTATTAAATGTGCACAGGCAATCATGCAAGATGCTTTTAGTGCACAAACATTTTAAAAAAGCCTGTCCCAAATAGTTTTTTGCCCTCAGCCAGCTTACATTGAGGAGGAGGAGGAGAATTAACTGAATTCAGCTGTCACTCTTAGCAAAGTGTGGCTGGGAACCTTTGGTATTAAGGATCACAACAGTCATTAAAAAACAAGCAGTCACAGCCCTTCCCCAAAAGACCACTTCTGTGACATTCTGGCTTGCAGAGAAATGTAAAAACATCATCTATGAAGACAAAATAAAGGGTTTCTAAAAATACATTTTGATTCCATGTCAAATTTTTTGAAAGTGTGAGGGTAAAGGCAGCACATTTTGTCTGCCTGATGCATGTATCCTTACTGTGCAATTATTTTTTTTCATTTTCAACACAAGTCTACTTGGAAACATTTTAGCAATTTCTGTTGAATTTGTGAATTGTGCAGTAGAAACTGAGTTACAACAACCTGTAGATCTTTGAAAAGCAGCAAGTGTGTTTTTCTGATCCAGTTCTATTTATAAAAACACCCAGCAGCTGGTGAAAAATGAAGTCTGTGTCTCTCACACTGCCCCAGAAGTTGTGAACAGCAGCTAAATGCAATCCTGACAGGACACAGAGATGCTGTGAGCCAGAAGCTGCATCTGTTCACTTCTACCCTGTGAAATAGATGAGTATGAAGGCAGGGAGTGGGAAATCTCTTCTGGTCCTTTCTTTGCCATTTGTTCCAAGGAAGTGATGGAGGAAAACGAATTTCCTTAAACTAAAGAGGGCATTTTGAAGGTAGGAGTGTGACAGGACTCATTCCCTTCTTTCTGGCTGAGGATTTTGAGTCTTTGGAGTGGTGCTGCAGGAAGCTAAATAATTTCCACCCTTGCAACACTGAACCAAATTAGAACATAATTCAGAAGCCTTAACTGGGATCCCAAGTGGCTGTTGCCCACACAGCTCCTTCAAACTGGCAAGATCCTCAGAAGAGCACAAGAACACAAAGCAGTTCAGGAAAGCCCATAAGGTATCAGGAAGATGCCTTTGGTCTTTGCCTCACCTCCTCCCACTGTAAAAAAAGGAAGTTAATTTGCAGTTTTACTTTTCATTAGCTAGTCACTGTTTGCTACACCTAATCTGTTATTGATGGCATGGATGTTGCATTCTGCAAAGTTAAAATATCACTTATTTCACTAATAACTGACTTTGCAAAGCTTAACAATGTCACTGCCTGCCATTTAAAAAATATTCAGGTATCCTGAGTGCTCCTTCAAAGGGAAATTTGAAGGTCTGTGTGGAGTAACAATAATATCACCATCACGATATTTAAACTGCAAGACATGAGAAGTTAGAACCAAAATCCATTGCCCTTCTCCAACTTAAAAAAAAATAAATGTTAATATGAGTTTATAAAAATCTCACATGACTCACTGAAGTGCAGGACAAAATTTATATCCTGCAGACATAAGGGAATTTATAATATTGCAGTGAGCTATTTTCATCTCAGTGATTCTTCTTGCAACCTGGGCTTCTGTCTGCATTCAAACAGGAGCCTGGGAGCCTGGCAGGCTGTCACTCCATAGCTCCTGGGTCTGCTGCCAGGTCTCCAGGGCATCAGGATGTATGGTTAGAAGGCTAATATGATAAATACAAGAAAACTCATGATAAACATAAAACCTGTGGCTGGCACTGTGGCCTTGCCATGTTGTGCAGTCCTCGTGCCAAATCCCTGGACCTCTGTTTGCCTCTGACCCACTCACCACCCCTTGGATAAGCTTTTTATTAACTCACTCAGCTCTGGATCTGACAGCTGCCAGCTGCTGTGCCAGCTGCAAAGGTTCCAAAGGCATTTTTGATATCCAGAGCTGGCTAATGCACAGAGCACTCACTGTGCTGTGGGGAAACATCACTGGGAGGTGACAGGGACCCCGTCCTTTCTGAGTCAAAGCTGCATCAGGGTGAGCTTAGACTGGACATTAAACAGCTTTTCTTTAGAGAGAGGGTGGTCAAACACTGGAACAGCTTCCCAGGGAGGTGGCTAATGGCCCAAGCCTGTCAGTGCTTGAGAGGGATTTGGACAATGCCCTTAACACACATTAACTGGGTCAGCTCTGAATAGGTCTGGTAACTGGATTGGATGATTGATGTAGGTCCCTTCAACAGAAACATTTCT
>NC_031775.1:26141503-26266846 GCF_001522545.3 Parus major | reverse complement strand
CTATTCTATTCTATTCTATTCTATTCTATTCTATTCTATTCTATTCTATTCTATTCTATTCTATTCTATTCTATTCTATTCTATTCTATTCTATTCTATCCTATCCTATCCTATCCTATCCTATCCTATCCTATCCTATCCTATCCTATCCTATCCTATCCTATCCTATCCTATCCTATCCTATCCTATCCTATTTGAATCTATTCTTTTTTATGCCTATATGCCAAATAAAACTAAAAAGAGGCTGTGAATGCATGATTAAACATATGTAGAAAATGTGTTTGTGCTCATCCATTTGTGTTGAATAGAGAAATTTGTTCTCATCTGGTTACCTGACATCCAAAGTACTCATTTTCCATTTTCCATTTGCAACATGGAGACTTCCTTCTCTTTCCCTTAATTGTAGCTGATTTCATGGTATCTGTTAGTTACCATTACTCACAACCAAAACCATATGAAGTTGCACAGTGAGATCCTTTATTTCAACATAAACTTTTCACAGCTTGGCCTCCCAAGGATTTATTACTGACTGAGTCGTGCTGACATGTGGGATGACTTCTGCTCACTGAAGAGATGAAGACTTGAAGGAACTTCAAGACAGATTTTCCCACGTGCTTCAGGCACATTTAATAGTTGAGGATCCACCACCACAAGCTGTAATTCCATCCAGGGGTGGGATGCTGGTTCTGTGTAAGGGCCCCACCAGCTCCTCAGGCTGTACTGGTCCTGTACAAGCCCAAGATGCCAGAGGAAATATCAGCTTTCGTGCTGAGTGAGTTGTGCCTCTCCATGAGGCCTCACCAGGAACCAGAAGTAACTTCCTTGCAGCTTCATATTCCTGACAGTACCAAGTCAGACTGACTGGGTGTTAAGCTTTGTGATTTCAGGCTCCAGTTTACAAATGCACTTGTACTGTTTTATACACACAAATCCCTAGGAAAGAGGAGCCAAATCCTCCTCTCCCCCAGTGTAAACCTTGTGCCATCCAAGGTGCCAGAATTCCATTTTCTTTGGACTTGAACTAGTCAAAGCAGTATTTGTTCAGTGTTTTTCCTGTCCGAGAGTTATTTCTTTCTCCTGTTTGCTCCATCCATCTTTGGTAGGAGTTTGATACAGTAAACTAAATAAAAAAAGAAAAACAGCTGCTGCCCCAACCTACTCTAAACCCCACCAAGTGTCCTAATTCCTTCACCATCTCCCTTACAGTTCCCCATATGGTAATATTAATAAGGGCAAACTCCTAGGGGCTTAAAAGGCAATCAATTTTTACCAATTAAAAGAAAATTAATTTGTCAAGTGAGCTGACAGGGAAGTCAATCCCAGAAGCTCTATAATCCTACCAGGGCAAGGTCCCAACTCTGGCAGCACTAATAATGTTGAATCTGCTGAGTTTATTACATTGCTGGTATGTCAGACTTAACTAAAGAAGGAAAAGAGAATTGCAATTTATGTTGACATCTGCTTGCTAAAACGATCAGTAGAGCTTAGGCATTAAGGAGTAGAAAAGAATAGAAAATAACCCCAAATTGATATTGCCTGGATTGCTCATTATAATTCAAGAAGCTCCCTCTGGTCTCCTTAAACCTCTCCATAAAAACCTGACACATAAAATAGCAGCACACCTTATGGCTACAGATGGTATTCTTCTAGTACTGCATTTTACTCCAGAAAAGGAAGGAACCAGAGACTGAAGATTTCTTTGGCATTTAAGCAGGCTTTTAAATCATAATGGGGTTCTCTGCAGATGAATTTCCTGAAGATGCAGCTGAACTTGCTTCTTTAAGATTCTCTGAACACTTCTTTTGGGAGTGGGTGTCATTAGGCAGTCCTCATGTTATAATTGTATGAACACATCCTCTGGTTTCTCTCTGACCCCTCTCAGACAGAGAATGATTCTCTTCCTCCTTCAAGGAGAATTAAAAGTGGAGAGGAATGAAGTCACTCCTCTGGATGACTCAAGGAATCCACATAGAAGTGGGAAGGCACCCCACAATTCAGCACTCAGTGCATTGTCTGAATGTTTGGAGTTTTTTTGACATAATTTTTTTTAATGCAGCAATGAAACCCAAAAACAGTCCATCCAAAATCAGCTACATGAGCTGTCTTTGATGGGAAAGAGAAGATCTTTATTTTTGAGATCTCTTCCATGCCAATAGCCTGGATTTTTGTCTAGATCTTTTCAACATATTTCCCTTGATCTATGATACTGTTTTCAGCCACAGGACTTTTCCTACCTGAATGAAATATTACCTTGAAGCTGTACAAAAATCACATTTCCCATAAATGGCAGAAATCGCTTCATTGATACAAGAACTAGATTGGTTCAACAAGGGTTCTAATATTTCAGCCCTCTGAAAAGTACATCTTGTCTTTAAGAGAGAATTTATAGCAAATTTGTGATTTAGTCCTCCCACAGCATCATATATAACCAGCTGCACATGGGAAAATTCTCCAAAGGGTGACAAATCTTTTCTTGTGGTAACTGGGAAACCTTTAGCTTCTTAGCATTAGAAGCATGGAGAAAAGTTCACACAGACATTGGCTTACTGCTGAAAATTCAACACCTCCTTGATATTTGATGCAATTTTTTGTCTGTCACTGGGATGTTTTGGATGTAGGGAAAAAAAAAATCAAAAAAATCACTTCAGAAGCACTATAAATGGGCATACAGAAAGGCTTTCAGTTTGTGCAGCGGGATGTTTCCTGGATGAAGGCAACATGTGCAGTACTGCAGATGATCTATGAGAAGAACCAGAGCCCAAAGAGATCTGGAGATAGAAGGCAGGAAGCTTTGGAGGAGCAGAAAGGCAGGTATCAAAGCAGCCAGCCTGGGAACAGACAGTCCCATGCTGAACAACTCCTTGGCTGCTTGGCTGGCACTGCGGATGCAATCACGCCGGAGTTGTACCGACACTGGCAGTGAACACAGAAAGGCTTGGCACCCCTTCTCCTTTACTGGAAAGGGATATCATGTGGAAATATGGTAAAAAAATAAAACTGTAGGCAGAAAAGAACAAGCCAAATCCTGAAATATTAGAAACACTTTCCTACTGAAATTTAAAAGTGTACCATAATTGGAAAAAGAAGAAAACAACCTTCAAGTGATCCAATGAATGATTGGAAGGAGTGCAGAGCTGAAGAGATACTATTCATTTTCCTTCTCTTTTTAAAATATAATTTAAAAATCCATGCAAATCTTTAGAATCTGTTACTAAACCAGAACATAAATATATCTGACACTGCAATCTTGCTACTTTTAATCATACTAGAATAAACACAAGTCTTAGATTCCTGGGGAAATGGGGACTTCACAGAATCACAGAATGGTTGGGCTTGGAAGCTCACCTTATCCAGCTTCCCCTGCTCAAACACAGACCCCTAGAGCAGGATGTCCAGGAACACATCCAGTGTCTGCTTCAAGGGCCACGTGAATTTCTGTGATGGGGATCAATACTGGCATAAGAGTTTTCATCCTATTTCTCACTTGAGCCTTCTGGTCCATTTGTGTATAAACTCTGCTGAGACAACCTGATGTTCTAGATCAGCACAAGGAACAAGAATGACAATGCACGTGAATGATGTTTTAGGACATGAAAGAAAACACAAATCAGCTTTTGAAGTCATTACCTCTGTATTTTCAGCATGTAAAGCAGAGCATGTTAGCCCTCAGATAATTTGTTAATTTGTTCTTATAAAAGCACACAGAACATTTAATACTGCGTCAGCCAGTCCAACTCGCTCCATTTACAGCATCAAAGGGACGTGAACTTGAACCTCAGCTGAAACAGAGACCATTCTAGATAGTGCCCCAAGATTAAGCAATGTTTTGAAATCAAGTTCAACGTAAGTCTTCTGTTCTCTGTGGAGCAAGTTATCACTTGTTCTGCAAACAGAAAAAAATATCTTATGTTTCCCAGAGTAAAAAGGGTCTCACAGACTGAGATTCCAGCCAAACTCAGAACAAACTCACTGTATATCATGTTTATTTCAGCTCTATATCTTGGGCTAATGAGGTAATCACTTTTGCATTGGGCAGAAGTACAATATTTATACAGTTTCAGGCAACAAATATTTATGATGTTACTGTAGATACATACATCTTTCAGAGGCAGAAAACATACGGCACCCTGAATGTTTTTCCCCACTTGAAACAAGATGAAAACTGAAGAGGCTGAAGAGCCATTGTATTTTAAATACCATGAGAAGGATCGGTGCTTTTCACATCTATATTTAGCAATGATAAACATTGCACACAGAGATTCATAAACCTAAAGAGGGTACTGAAACCCTCTTGTGCTCTTGTAAGAAATATAGCAATACCTGTTCTCTTAGCAAGGAAAAAATGCAGCAACTGTTTAACACGAAGCAGGAGATGTAACAGTTCCCCAGGAAACTGTCTGGTGGTTAACACAGGTACTAAAAGACAGGTTTAATTCAAAAAATCCTGCTAGAATCCCACACATCTCTTTTTTTTTTTTTATTCTAAAGGTCATGATATGAGTCAAAATTTCTTCCCATTCTTACTCAGTTTGAAGATACTAGTTATCCAAAAATCGTGAGCCAGAGGCTCTTCCAAGGAAGAGAGACCCCTAAGCTGCCTGCCTCTGACTCCTAGCCTGAGCCAGATCACTCAAAGTCCTGGACTATGTGTGCCAATTCATGTGGTGGTGCATTATCTAGCATGCTATAACTCCCACAGATTTCAAAAAATGGGTGTCCAAACACCTTTGTTCTGCCTGGATGCAGATGAGGCACTTCCTTGCGTGTCTAAATTAGTTAAAGGAGAACACAGAATTGCACAGGTGAATCAGCACTGCCAGGTGTGGTCTCTTGTTTTTCACCTGCAGGTATTCAAGTGAAAACACAAAATTCTGGACATACCTCCCAACTTTGCTGTCAAAGTAAAGGAGTTTTTCTGAGTAACAGCGTGAAATAAAATCTTTTACTAAATTTAACCACGCATGATATTTGGTATTCTGGCTGCTTCACCTTTGCCTGTGTACAGAGGTATGACCAGTGTGCCTGCTGACTCACACCAAGAGACCAGAATAGCACCAATGAATTACTTGTGTGTTTATGGCAGAACTTGCCAGAAAGGTGCTTCATTCCCAATTTTAGATAAGACTCCAGCTGCAGTTTGCAATGTGATATCCAATTGCTCTGAAACCTGAAAAACTGTGACTTTATTAAGCTTGTCTCAGCTAAAAGTTGCTATTTCCCTATCTTACACTATCTGAACATCCACATGGGTCTTATATTATTGCAAGACTGTCAGAAATTTCTCAGCAGGAGCAGCAAATGGCAGTGAACTGTAGAAGTGAACCATCCATTTCTAATAGCTTACTGAAGGAGTGTGATAACTTGTTGAGTAGCTTATCAGGAAACTTTCTTACATGATAAATCTCTTTAGTCATTCAAAAATATGGAGAGACTGAAACGGTCTGGAGAAAACAACTTATGTAATGCAGACCTTCCCAGAACCATCAGAGGTATCAGCGGGGTTTTTTCCTCTTTATTACCAGAGCATTGCTACAACACTCCTGAGAAGACTCTGCACACCAGACCTATGAGCAGTGTCATTATTAAATAAGGGTACCAGTTTAAATGTTTTCCATTGTTCCAGGTACTGAAGCAGCAAGTTTCCTGCAGAGAATATTCTGGTTAGATGCAAAGACACTTTGATTAGATTTTAATTTGAAAAATGTTTTAAATTAAGCTATGTATGGTGGTCATAATCCTCTAAAAAGGCAACAGTCTGGAAATTATTAAATCTGTGAGTATAAGGCTGGGTTTATCTTTAGGCTGTTTCTAAGGGAGGTGGCACCTGGATTCCTCTTAGGAGGACAACTACATCCACAGAAGAAAAAGAACTATTGAATTCTTCCAGAAATCTCCAGAAAAATGTAAAATACCTGTCTGACATTCCTAGTGGTTTTAAAACACACAATGTTACCTTGCCTTTTTTTCTTCTCATGAATTACTATGAAAAATAAGTCACTTTGCATCAAAATTGATATAATAGAAAACTATGGGAACTGCAAAAAGGCTACTCTGTGACTCAGTGTTTATAGGCTCTTTTATTGGGGGATCCCCAGGTGCTCTCTGCAGCTCCCTGGGAGGAGGTTGTAGCAAGATGGGTGTCAGTGTCTCCTCCACGTAGCAAAGAAATGGCCCCAAGTCATGCCAGTGCAGGTATAGACTGCATGTTAGGCAAAATTTCTTCACAGAAATGGTTGTTAATCAGTGACATGGGATGCCCAGAGACATCCAGTCACCATCCCTGGAAGTGGGGCATGTGGATGTGGCACTGGAGGACATGGGCTAGTGGTGAACATGGTGATGAGTAACTGGTGAACTTAAAAGTCTTTTCCAATCTTAACAATTCCATGATTCTGTGACTCTAATGTCTCCATGCTTCCTCGATCTGAACTGCTGTACACAAATATGACACTGGCAGAAACTGCTCAGGAAGAACTGCACAGCTTTGTCCATGTCAGCCAGGTGCAGCTGAATTCTTCTTTTTCCTTTACCTTTTCTGGCAAGGCCACTGTGGATCTTCTGTTCCTTGTGGCCATTGCAAGGCTCTTTTGAGGTGGAAGCAAAGCCTACTCATACCTGAGTCTGCTGTGGAACCTGTGGTTTCATAACTTAGCAACTTCAAACAGAAATGGGCATGGTCCTGCTCTTCTACCCTAGTGAGGTAAACAGCAAGTGCCTGACTGGGCTGGGGCTGGGCTGAGACAATCAGGGGTTGTGGGAAAACACACTGTCCTCTTTGCAGCCTTCCATTTCATTCTTTGATTTCCCAATCCCATCCACATTTCTATATTGTCCAGGGTCTGATCAGTCTGTTAAACAAAATATTTTATTTCTTGTGGATAAACATCTCAGAGAATATGTTTTTAGGTGCTGTGAAGGATGAGAGAGTGGAACGACAGACTCACCATTCCTGACTTTTCTACAGTCCTCAGCTACCTCTTGTCTTCCTCTGTTTCTGTCTGAATACTGTCTTTTTTAGTCAGTCTAACAAAGTTAGAACTCAGCTCTGCATGGGCTTTCAGCACTTCACCATTCTTCAATGCCCAATCTCTTTTCTCTCACTTTTCCTGATTTAATTTTCACTCACCCCACAAGTGTTGCTGGGCCAGTGAAGACTAGAGCTCCCTGTGCAGGTACCACATCCTCAGCTTTTAAACTCCCCCTCTGCCTTGGAGTTCTTACTATCTACATACATGAAGCAGATAAAGGAAAAGAAGTGGACAAATGGTGAGCTCTGCAGTATGGTAGGATCATGTGGGAATTCAAGTCCTTGGCAGATCCTACTTCTTCTTCTGAAACCATTTTAATTTATTATTTTATTTTATTTTATTTTATTTTATTTTATTTGATTTGATTTGATTTGATTTGATTTGATTTGATTTGATTTGATTTGATTTGATTTGATTTGATTTGATTTGATTTTATTGTATTGTATTTTATTTTATATTTTTGGCATCTTGAAAGGCTATTCAGCTCTGATGTTTTCAGTTGACTGTAGCTCAGTTTGAATGTCTCTGCAGTATGAGTTGAGCAAGTGGGAAGACCTCACCTGAGCTGAGAGAAAACTGTCACCAGTGTCAGTGACTTACACAGACATAATTTGCAGTTCAAGCTGACCTGGTGCATTTAGCTGCTTCTTAAAGAGAAATTCACTGGAATGATGCTGTGTCTGCCTACCCAGCCCCCCACGGCAAGGGGCTGATTGCCCTGGGGATCAGGGTGAGAAGCTTTCTGCTGCATGTTGAGATTCTTGCTAGTTAAAGAGAAAAGAAAAAGAAAACAAATCTGGGCTTTTCATTTAAACTTAAAAAAATTCTTCCACAGAGGAAAAGGAGCACTTTTTGCCATAATACTTATTTATCCTGCCCCTCCAGCAACAGTGAAGCAGCAGGTGGCCTTAGATACTTCAAGAAGGAAGGCATTTGGTGGCCATGAAGTCACTACACCTGGGAAACGAGTCTCTTATTTCCCAGACTCTGCTGTCAGGGCAGCAGTTTGGATGTCACACCCTTTCTTTAAGGTCAAGAGTTGTTTTCATCTCTGAGACTTTGTTGGATTTACATTCAATCTTGCTGGCTGACTGGCTGTATTACAGCAGATTTTTATCAAACATGTGCTTTTAGCAGAGGAGCTGAAGGAGAAAGGGCAGGAAAGCTGAGCATGGGCAGACAGAGCTTGGGCTCCCGGGGGTCCCAGGCAGGTCCAGCAGCAGCAGCAGCAGCCCTGGGCCTCCCTGGATGTTTGCTCATCACTCTGCCAGAACCTGCTGCCACCCAATTTCCTCCCTCGGGCCACAGCCACCAGGAGTGTGAGACACTGAATTTGCACCTCTGAGCCTTGGTGGCACAGAGAGATGCTGAGGGAGGGCAGGCACTTGCCTGGAGTGTGCTGGTGCTGAGGAAGGAGGAAAAAAGAAGAAATCATGCAGGGTGCGGGGATCCAGTCTGTCCCTACTTCTGGTTTACCACTGGGACAGCTGCAAAACAAGAGCTGTAAATCTTCAGGAGGATGGCTGAGGTATCAGACAGTCAGCACCTATTTCTGGAGCAGACAACTTTCAGGGGGACTGAAATGGTATTGATTCAGATTTTACCTCACAGCTGAAAAAGCTGACCAGGGCTTTTTTACTAAATGTAAACACATTTTCCCTTGACAGGATTTTAAATGAAATGTTTCCTCTTGGAAATAGTGAAAGATTTTTTTTTTAATATATTTTGATGTTTTCCAAATGAAACTCACCCTTTTGAAAAAGCCTACTTCGCAAAAACTGTATTTGAAACTAAATGTTTCAAAAGAGAAAATTGAATAAACTCAATTCTTCAAAAAATAAGTTTAAAGGAGAATGAAACAAAATGTTTGCATCCCCAAAATATTACTACTTTATTTTGCCCATGATTACATCACTTTCCTCTGACTTTCTTTTAGAATTGGGACACTGGGTGGAAATTCTTTGTGTTTCACCACAGAGTAAATAGCACCAATAAGGCTACAGAGCAGGAGTGGAGGTTAAGCTGAGCTGAGACAGATGGCAGCAATAAGCCTTTCCAGAGACTACTGCAAAAGCACACCCTTGCCACTCTTAGATCATTTTGTTTGAGGAAAACAAAGTAAAATGGCTTGGAAAGATGATGTGCTGTGTGTCATTGGCAGTAGGAGCACGCAGGAGGAGATCAGCAATGGAAAATGTTCCTGCAGAAGAGGCTCTATCTGCAAGAGCTCTCTTCTACTCACCAGCTAAGTGTTAATCAACACAGCCAGTGGTAAGGGCTTCACCCTCTGGGGTTTCATAGAGTTGAAAAGCTTACTGTAGTTGTGCAGCTGACTTGTACAGTACATGGGGAGGAGAGGGATGCAAAAGGCTGTGTGCTGTTTTTAAACTTACTAACTTACCTCAGAAGGTTCCTCCTAGATTTGTATTCAGAGAGTTAGACCTCAGCAGAATTTGCCTTTTAATTAACCCTCAGCAGCAATAAATAATATGAAGAGAAAACTGCAAGTTGAAGGCAGTGGAGTAGACCTGAGCAGGGCCAGGGAAATCCTGGGAGTCAGCCAGGCTGGCTGTGCCACAGTCACATTTTAGTTGGCTTGCTGTGCATGTCACATTTCAGTGAGATCAGCAAGTGATAGACCAGGACATCTAGGATGGTGCTATAACTAATAGCACACGGCTTAAATTAAAAATTAATCATGGCCAGTGTCCATTATGTACGAATTTAGATGGTTCTAACTGTTTTTCTTAGCAAAAGAATTAAATCACAGTGAGCTGAACATTTTGTGGTTACTTGACAGCGTGGCTTTCTCCAGCAGAAGCCAAAGAAGTCTCTTTTAAGTGATTTCTGCTTTCCAGAGAAGAGTGTGCACTCTCCTAACTCGGATCACACACAGGCCTGAACCAGACCACCAAGCACCACAACCTTTGGCTGGTGGCTGATATAAAAGCAGCCTCAAATCCACATCTATAAATCCAGGAATAGGTTCCACCTCTGTAATTTGTCAGGTTCCAGCAATCTGGAAGTGCACAAGCTCCAAAGGTTGTGAATTTCCATGATTTTCTCTAAAAAGCCTTAACAGGAACCTGGAATTTAAGCACCACTTCATATATACAGAGTAATGCAGGAGCAAACAGACTTCAGGAAGAGATCTCAGACTGATCCTGACTTCTGAATCTTTACACTGACCTTCTTTTCAATTTGCTTTCTGTAATGAAAGAGAAAAAAAGATAAAAGCTTATCTTCTGATCTGAGAACTTCTTTAGAACATAAATGGGGAGATGGGCACAAGTTCATCCTTGCCTGACATAAATAATCTTTTCTGCAGATGCTCATCAACATGCAAATTCTTCTGAAATACAGTGTTTTCTAGTGAAAGGCAGGAGGAAGGCAGCAGCAGGAGCAGCCCAGAAACAGCCCTTCAGAAATCAGGTTAATTTCTCACTTGAGCTTGAGTATCACTTGCTTTCAGCCTCAGGCTTTAGAAATGTTATTGTCAGTTTTACTTTCTTTTTCCCAGAGAGAAATGGTGAAGAAAATACAGGTAATGATTGGATGAGCTCTTCAGCTTCAATAACACAGACCCCCACGCTAAAGAGAGCAGGTGGGGGCAGAAAGCTCCACTCCTCTGTGACCAGCAGTACCCACACACAAAGGGGAGTTTTATTAAGCTTCAGGATCCATGCCTGGCTGAGATGGAGTGGGACAGTTCATACTTCTGAAGTTCTATTTCTTCTTGGCAGAGCTGGAGAAACGCCCCATCAAGCATTCAGTCACTTCAGAGTTTCTACCTGGATAGAGCCTGGGGAGGAGGAACCTCTCCATTATATTCAGGTTGTCTTTGCAACGCAAAAGGATGTAAATAATTACTTCAGCTGGACTCTTCAGAATCCCATTGAGTCCCTGGAGAAATATTAGTAGGGCAATATCATTTCATCAAACATGCACACCATGAGTACAAATGGCCAAACCAACAAGGAACAAAGAGATTGCACAACTTGCCTAATAAACACAAATATGTATGCTTTATCGGGGTGTTTAGATGCAAAGAACAGTAAAGAGGAATAAGACCTGGATTTTCAAAAGGGTTTAATTCTGCCTGTAATGGTTTGCAGACATATCCAGCAAGTCTCCAGATAATTAAGCCTGTCTCTGGCATACCAAAGCCAAATGTTTACATCTTTTCCCCTTTAAAATCACGTTATCTGGAATGTTTCCATTGATAGCAGAAGGATGAAGCTCAGAGGTAAAAAATAATTTGTGATAAACAGCACAGTTGTAATGGTCTTTTCCATTCATTTCTGTGAACTTCATCCTTTTCCTTGGACAGGCTGCCAGGGGACCATCAGGCAGTTTTCAGCATGTGCATCAGCTACCCCTGCTGCAGCAGCAACCCAGAGTAAGGAGGGGCAGCTGAAAAAGTACTGGCAGATCTCTGTTCTCTCCCTCTGCCTCCTCAAAGCCCTCTAAATGTATTGTCACTTCCATTACTACAGAAAGAAAACACACAGGGCTTTCCTGCTTATGGAAAATTAATGTATTCCCATCTATCACAAGCCAAGCCAAAATTAGCAAGGACTTCATTTAATACCATGCTGAGAGGGTTTTATTCACTGAGTCTCCTTGACTCAAGACATACTGCTGCCTTAGAGCAGAACTCCCACACATCCTGGTTTATTACCAAAGCTCACATTTTATTGGCAATTCTTAATCCTCATGTTATTTTGTTACTCAGACAAATTTATCTAAACCTATCTGCAAATTCTTGCAAATACAGACTGTGCTGTCTGAGGATGGAGGAGTCTGGGACTCTCTGCATAAGGGAATACAGAAAATCATGCTTTTTATTTCCTTAGAAGTTGCAGGCCAGGAACCTCATTAAGCTGCTTGAAAACTCCCTTTGCTGCACTCATGGAGGCAAAGTCTGGTAAAAAGAGGTCTATGAACCCCACACCAGGTTAATTCTCACAACAGGAATTGCTCTAAACTTACAAAAAATGGAGCTCCTGGCCTTTCTTCTCTATGGTCACTATTTAAAGTTGGAAGGAAATGCTCAAAATTCTTTATAACTCAATTTTATTACCTCCAAAATGATAGATCAACATGCATTTTCACCCTGTACATTGACCTCCTCAGATGTAGAGCATGTGACTTAGATCTCCCCTCGAGGTATGTGTTGACTTCTGGCTGATTCTCTCAGTTTACCACAACTGAGGGTCTGTCCAAAGAAGTGTCAAAGTTTTTCATAATAGCTCTTCCTTCACCAGCAATGCATCATTTAGGTGTGTCCTGTTGTGCCTAAAAAAGGTAAAAGATTCTATTCTTCATCAATTCAGAAGGGTGCAGGAAGAGGGTGTTTAGAACAGATTTGATTTGTTAGTGTGAATTTAAAAACCTAGAATTTCTTTGGGGTCTATCAGAAAGGTTGAAAACTCTGTCAAAGTTTATGCAGATATTTGAAGTGGAAGGCTTTCCAACACACAGCTGAAGGAAGAAATAAATAGGCAGTGGAGAAAAAGAGAACTAAACTGTTGCTTCACATTTTTTTCAATGTCAACCTGCAGAAGCTGCTCTGAAATTAATGGATTTGCACCTGCATGGTTGGAAGTGGAATCTAATTCTCAATCTATAATTTATAGGGAGATCACACTGGTATCTTGCTATTTTCCACATTTTGGGTTGCTCTAAAGTGCATTCTGAATCTTTAATGTGCATCATTGATTCATGGAAAAGGCATCATCATTAAAGTAATTTGTTTCAGACAATTCTGTTCACCTGGAAGTTTCTATTCTTCATAGTCAGTGGAAAGAATGGAAGAGAAAAAATAAAAGAAGGGAGTGTCTGGAAAATCAGGGACTTGACTTTAGCCATCACTTAATTATAGTGTGGGACTAATCCATCAGCTTTTCATCCCAGGCTTGTTCACCAGTGAAGCTGTAGAACAGTGGGAGGAAGATGGTATGGTAAAAATAAGGATCTATATTGCAGATACTGACTTGCAAAGATATTCAAAACCAGTTAAGAATGGGTTTGTGTATAATCTGTTAAAAACTGCATAGGGGAATCTCAGCTCTAAGTAAATGACAATGCTCTGGGCTTTCAAATTCTCAGAGAATTATTTCTAGGCTTACATGAAAGTAAACATAATTATCTTTAGTTTTCAAATATGAGACACAGAGCTTAATCAAATGATACAGCTTTTAATTTTCCTCTTTTAAATCTCTATACAGTGCTTGGGATTTGCTATTTCATCTCTAACAGTCTTCCCACTGGGAACTGGTGCTGTGTAATGGGAGGTTGGGTTCTCATTTTCAAATTTGGAGTTGCCAAACACATACACAGAAGAAAAGCTGTAAAAGGAGAAATAATCCATCTGGTGCTGCTGCAGGTTTCCCACTCAAACTCTATAGAGATGGACCAAGAATAAAAATAGCATGTAATAACTAGTGTGGACTTCTTAGAGTAAAGAAAGGAGAAAGATCATGTGAGTGTTTGGACTTCTAAAGCCTTAGGCTGAACTGTGATAAACTAGAAGCAATTGAACCAGGTTTAGTTGCAGTGTGATGGAGGGAGAGGAAGCTCTCTCTCCCCTTATCAAACTCCACTTGCTCTTGTCTGTTTTGTTGTTGTTTACAGAGTTGCATCTTAGTCAAAAAGTCTGATTGTAATCATGCTCTATGACTGCCACAAAGGGCAGCATTTTCCTCATGTGCACTCATACATTGCTGATAAAAAAGACTGACAGGGCAAAAACATGGAGTCAGTTCCTAATTAGCAGAATATCCTCAACTCTTTCATTTTCTGCATGTTGTGCAGTGATGGCAGAGGGGGGATTGCTCCTTCAGAAGGAACCAGCCGTCCCCTCAAACACACAGATGTGAGCCCTGACGTGGGCATGGGCTGGATGCTCTCCCAGGAAAACAAAAGCTCACTCTGCAAAGTTACAGATGGCTTTAAGATGGAAAGCCCATGGGGTGGGCCTGTCCCAGTTCCAAAATGGATGTCAGATAGTCTTACAGTGGCTGATATTCTGAAATAACACTCCAGTCTCGCTCCTTCATGGACCATCTGCCTTCTCCTGCTGGAGCCTCGGTGAGCCCTGGGCCACACCAGGGACAGCAGCAACCTCACAGCTGGAGCACATCAGCTCCTGCAGTCAAGAGAAAGGGGAGGAAGTGTTTTTATTTACAGCAATCAATACACAGAGGGCAGGAATCCTATGTGCAAACAGGCTTCTGGATGCAGCTCTGTGGATGAGCAGATCAGAAGAGCAAACAGCCCCTGACACAGCTAATGAGTCACTCTGGGCTGTGTAAAGGACAGTGGTGTTGTGGAGCTGCTATTTCAGTTACTCTACAGAAGATAAGATCTGCATTAAGCTATATTTCTTTTGTTCCATGAGTCAGGGAAAGAAGAAAGTGCTACAATAAAAGGAAAGGCTGGAAAGGAGATAAGGATTCCATTCTGAATTTCTGTTAAAACCCTTTTTTTTGTGAGACAGTTATTTTCTCCCTCCACAGCTCAGTGCCCAAGACACACCCCTCTGAGAGAGCTATATCCAGGATACAACTGGAATTTGATGCATTAATATTTGAATTAGTATTTAAATAAATGTGAAGGACATATCTGCATATAAACTAAGACATACACACACCACTACTGCATTGATTATTATTTTTTGTACACAAAAATAATAGTATTTATACTATTTTGTTTAGTGGGGCTGTTCTATTTTTTCACTGTAATAAATAAGTTTGAGATACCATCTTGATTAAGAAATGACTGCAAGAATGAAAGGATGTGACATCTAATTCTCACTCACTTGGTACAGAGATATAAGGTATGCCTGTAAAATAACATCACCCACAGGAAACCTTTCAAATGCATGATTCTGGGAAATTCAAACTTCCCTTTGTAGCCACATGAATGTGCATGCTGTTATTCTTTTGGGGTTTTATTTGGAACAAAATGACTGTAGAAATATTGTTGGTGCTCATGTGACCTATAGAACTGAAGCTCAAGCCTTAAAGCTGAATTTAAAAAGGCCAATTTCAACTTCCTTAGAAAGCTGCCTTAGCTGATTTTTCCTCCCAAGAAAAGTTGTAAAGTTCATATTTTTGGTTTGTTTGTTTCTGCTTCTCTTACTGACATTGAAGGAAATTTGAGAAGAAATCATGGCAAGTTCAAGAAGAGAGGTAAATATTTCTGTCTGGGCTGCAGAACCATGGATTCTTTGGAATTACTAGCAACAAGCCAGCAAATCCAGAAGCCAGAGAAAGAGCAGCAGTTTTACAATTTCTAAGCAGCTCTGACTATCCCTGATAGTCAGCATTGCTCTCAAACCTGCTGAGGATGGAGAAGAGAGTGACCACTCAAGAACCTTTGGCCATGTCATTCCTCTCAAGATGGTAATGACCCACAAGTAAAGTGAACTTGTAATAGTCCAAGTTTTATGAGCAAACATCACACAGAGCTTTTTAAAGTGCTGCTATGGTCACTATGGGGCCCAGGTGTAAAAAAGAAAGGGAACAAACCAGCTGTATAAAAAAACTTCCTTGTTAATTCTAAACAATGCGCTGCTAATTTTGATGTGAAGTGACTCCCGAAATGTGCACTGGTAAAGCTTAAATCTTCAACATACAGTGCTTGAATTAAGACCTAGCTGGAGAAAAACTCATTTCACTGATGGCAGAACTCAGCAATGGAAATGAAGTAGATGCCCCTTCATTGATCTGGATCATATTCTTTTGTATCTTTTCTAATGTTTTGTTTAGCTTCATTTGAGCAAAGTGAATTTCCACATTAGACTCATTTCCATACACTTCAGAAACAAAATAGTTTTATTTTTAAAACCATGTTCCAATGACAGAAAGAAAGAAACCTGTAAGTTTAATAGAAAATGTCTCTAGTGCCTAGAATATTTAAATAAAATGGCTACATTAGAGAAGTTAGTAAGGTGGTGCTTTCCTGCGCTCCTTGTAATGGAAAGTATATTTTTAGGAAGAAAAGAAGGAGAAGGGAAAAAAAAAAAAAGGCACAGAGAGAAATAAAAAAGCCGAAGAGTCATAAAAAACAAAAAAAATCTATAACTGAGCTGGCAAAACTACATGCCAAGTTTCAGCTAAAGACATCGAATTTCAGCTGACTGGTTCATCTAATTTACTGCTTTGTTTTGGACATCAGGTTAAAATGCTTCAAAGGAAAGCTGGACCAATACAGCTATGTCCTGAATTTTCCAAGTGTGATGAGCTCAGTTTGGAGAAGGAACTGAGTATTTGACCTTACTGTGCACAACTTGGGTTCTCAATTTTCTTTCTTCCTTATTATTTTTGAAAAGGTTATGAAACCATGTATCTTATCAAGATAATATCTTTTCAGGGCAAAGGTTTAAAAGCTCAAGGAGGACTTCAGAGAACACTTGTGCTTAAAGGTGAAATTCAGACTGTGACCCAGGTGCTGTTTAAGTCTGGCCTTGGAAAGCAACCAGATTTCCTGACCCCAGAGCCCATCCCTGCTGGAGGAGAGGGTCCCCCTCAGGTACCACTGGCCTTTCCTACCAGTGTATGGAGATTTGGAAATCAGAGCCCAGGCCTCTCTCTGCTCATTCCCTTGTCACAGTAGCCAAGATTTTCAGCTTCCAATGTCGTACCCAAGCCATGATGAGCTGTGGGACCTCGCAGCTCCAGGGACTCCTCTCTGCAGCTGATGTGTGTCTAGCACAGGCTGGGCATTGCATCCTCAGTCCAACTCGAGTTGCAGAGCACAAAGGCAAGTGAAGTTGCTCATCCAATGATATTCTCTGTGGCCATATGTCCTTAGGAGATAAAGGGAAAAACCCAGCTGAAATTACTTGGAATGCTGCAGCATGAGTGAAGTGCTCAGCCCCAAGGTTTTCTAGTAACCAAATAGCGAATGATGCCGCAGATGATGACTGAGATGAGCTGGCAGAACAGCCTAAGGTCTGTACACACTGCTGCCTAGCCACGTTTTTAAATCATTCTAGTTACCAAAATAGCCTAGAAACTCTTCTCTGTCTTTCACCTTCCCAGCATAAATAAAGTAATGAAAACGTTGGCTGGATTGAATTTGTGTATCTTTGCTTTCTGCACGTTCTTTCTGGTTCAGAATAGAGAGGGACACTCCTCTCGCCCACAGAACAGCCTCAGTTGTGGCAGCAGCTAGTCAAGATTAACCAAATCTGGGGATGAAATCTGCAGCACAAAAGTGTCTGTTATTGTCTTTTCAGCACTATGCTTTAACTCAGTTCTGGAAAGTCCTGCTAAAAGGCACTTCCCTTCCAATTTCCTCAGCACTTCTCTTTTCTGCAGTCAGCCAAATGCCAGTCAGCTGTGATGACATATTTCTGGAGTCTGCATGACCACTGAGAACAGACTGACACTACCTATAATGGGTGTTATATAGCTATGAAGTGGACAATTCTTGTTTACTCGCTGCTTGGGAACCTTCTGGCCAACAAATTTCTAGTTTCTGAACAAGCAATGTTTAGGTAGATGTAAACTGAGTGAGAATGATATCTGTATGAATGAAACTCACAATATTATCCCTTCCAACTGGAAGTATTCTAATATTCTGGGCGTGTTTCTGTCCTCCCAAATGCCACCACACTCTCAGAAGTCTGGGTTTTACTATTCATGGATACTGCTGCATATCTTCTGCAAACTCTGCAGACTTTGTGGTCTTTCACTCAAGAATTGCAAGGGGCAAATTGAATGTCCTACCCAGTATATATTTTCCTACAGCTTCAATATAAGTCTTACATAGCTGGATTATTTATTTGCTTTATTTTTATTTTTTTTTCTGATTTATTTATTAGCTTTTTAGTCTGCTGTATAATTTTATTGGTGTCACTTGTTGAAGAAGAAAAGCAGCAAAGGTCAAGCTTCAGCTGAAAGCAGTACACAGTTTTTGAGGCACTTGTCATTGTAAGGGGAAGTAATATCAAAAGAGACAGTGAAGTGAAAGTAATTTTTGGATTCCAAGGTGTCTAGAATTCACAAATCCATTCAGGTAACTTTGTTTCTGTTATTCCTGCCCCTTGAGGCTGTGGCTTTCTAGTCCACAGCAAACATAAAGTGGTCTAAGTAACTGTGGCCTTCGCTCAGATAACCCTGCTGGTGACACAGGCCACAAAATGTCCAACTGATCTTTTTAAGTTGCTGTAACTTGATTTAGGCATAAGAATTTTTTATTTTTTTTTTGTCCAAAATGCTGCCCTGACGTGCTGAGGGCTGCAGTTAAAGCTTGATCCCTGTGACTCTGATTCAGGGATGTTCTCCCACAGTCACATTCAGCACTCTGGTGAGGGGTAGGGTGACACCAAATCCTCGCTGTGGTGCTGACTTCCAGCAGCCCCTGGCAGTTTGCTGCTCCCTGGAAGACATTTCATTACTGTCAGTGCCCTTTACTTTGAGTCTGAGCTCTTCAAAGGTCCCCCACAAACTGCTGACCTGTGAATATGAAAAGCAGCCATAACCATTCTGGAAACCATTGTCCTGGCTGTATAAGCAGATTTCAGAAAATCACTGACAATAAATCTTCAGTATTTCCTTTGCATATAAGATGGTATCTCCATTTCCCATTTTCCCTCATACATTTTCTTCTGTGATTTATACCCCATGCAGAAGAAAAGCTTTTTAAAATACAGAAGACCTGACAATTCCCAGCTGTTATAAAGGGTTTGCAGTTAAATTGTTGCCTCAGTTTATAGATAGCAGAAGATGAACAGCCATCCTTTGTAAATTAGATCCTTTGAGGAAACATTAAGTTGGGAATCCCAGAACTGAGTGCTTAAGTGCTTAAGCCACTTAAAAATATTTAGAACAGAGAGCTCACCTGACAATCTGGGAGCAGTAAAGTGCTCACAGGATTTGCATGGATGAAAGACTTTATGTTAGACTAGCACTGCATTGCCAGATTCCTGCTTGATATATAATTAAATTTTGAACTTAAAGCTGCTTAGGTTATTTGATTTTTTTTATTGTGTTTATTGAGGATTTGCTTTGTGAAAATATTCATATGTTTTAAAATCAAAGGAAAAGAAGAATTCCAGGAGATTAAAGATGAGAGTGTATTAACCCCTAAGATTTAGGATGACAGAGCACTGTACAGCAGACAGTATCTTGCTTACAGGATGGAGGATGTGTACTACCAAGCTGGCATACATAAAAAAATCCGACAATCAGCATTAACCACCTGGCCATACCACTGAAAGAATCTGTTTTAAGAAGTTGTGTAAATAAACTTTGATAGTTTGCATAACAACATATTCTTATCATCTCTGAGGCTGATGAGTTCAAACAGCAGGACACAGAGATTAGCAGTAGGAGCCTTTCTTTGGAAGTGAGATCCAAATTCATCTGCTCTTTGAGCAGGCTGGAACATTTTTTGCCACGATGAGAAGCTCTCATAGATGCATTACAGATTTCCTTCCCCTCCCTCATTTTTTCCATGTTTATTTTGTAGGATAAATGGTACCTACATGCTTAATTTAGGGCTTCTAATTCCTTTTTCATGCTGCAGAAAGTTTTCATTAACAGCACAGAAAATGTAGTGCAACCTCTTAAATATCAGGCTAAGGAAAAAAAAATCTAGGAAATGCTTTTTATGACAGGGCTATTTAAATATAATCACATATCTGTCATCATGCAGGCCTGTTTATAACAGGCTGTCAGTTCTCTTGGAGGGGGTGATCTGCAGTCAAAGGTTTTAAATAAGGGAAATGCAGAATTAATAAAACTTCTATAATGGGCATCTGAGAAAGAATATAGATGTTCTGGGGCAGGGGAAAGACAAGTATACTAGAAAGTAGTATATTAGTAAGCCAGTCCCAACAAGGACAGTGTTTATTTATTGTTGAGAGGGTAGGAAACTGATACATAATCACTGAGAACTGAGTCCTCTTTTCTCCCACTACCATAAAGGATAAGACCTGACTTGGGCTCTGCTGTGTTTTATGACAGCTTTGGTTCTGCAGCCTTACATTCTTGACTAGAATATTAGTTGAATTAACTATAGGCTGTTTATTTTTTTTAATCTTGAAAGGTATATATGTGACTCTCTTCAGACTGTAAAAGAAATACACTAAAGTTATGGAATCTGGAAAATAAAAAGTTAAATCCTAAGATAATATCTTATTTTTTGTTGCTGAATTTTATGTGTCATAGATATTTCTTTCCCTAGTTAATGTCATGTATTAGGTGCTTTACACTTCAAGCTCCTCCATTTCAGAGAAAAGGAAAAAGAGCACACTGTTCCTTCCAATATTTTCCTTGGATACACTATTATCTTAAAGGAAAAATCAGCTAGGGGAAGGTGTGAAAGAGTTAAAAAGGCAGCTTTTATTGAAGAGCTGAGCTCAGGATTCCACACATACTGGAAAGAGGCTTTGCAAGTTAGTTCTAATAAAACATCAGAAAACAAGGTTACAATATTAGACAGGAATTCTCCAGGATTAAAGGTAAAAATAAACCAGACCAGGCAAGAAGATTTATGTGTCATTGCAGAACTTCCCCCACAAAAAGGGCTTTTGACCGTCCATCTGTCAGGGTGGTTGCACTGGTGGTGCAGCTGGAATGCTCCACAATTCCTCACTGACATGGAAGGATCACAGTTCCATCTCAAGGCAAGGCTCTCCACCTCCTCTCATTGACCAGGAGACACCAAACCTGGCAGATTGCTGCTCTCAGAAATGCCTTTGTTCCCACCTGCTTGGGCTGCAGCTCTGTAATCCTGAAGGTGAAATCATCACTTATTCCATGAACTAACTCTGGCAGTGACAGCAGCAAATGAGAGGTCATCACATCTTCCTTCTCTTCTGAGAAAGCTTCCCATGGAAGAGAGCCCTCTAACTGGTGCTAACAGGGCTTTGACTTCTGCCTTTTCTCAGAACAACTGGCCTGTGGTCCAAACTGCCCAGAGCCTCTCCCTGCCAGAGGGAGCTGAGAGCCTGCACCACTCTGCAGGAGCAGTGGGAGCACAGGCAGCAAAGATGGGAAGCAGCTTCTGATGCTGAGTGTGGAGAAGTGTGGAAAGAACAACTTAAACAGAAGAGAAGGTCTGTGGTTGAGGAGATTGAATCCTTCTGCCCCAATCTTAATCCTTCAAATTAAATCCAGGAAACTGTTTGTGACCTTCCAGATGCTCAGTGCCAAAAAGTCAGGTAGGTGTTAAGAGCAAGCATTGATCAGATCCCCACATAAGGGTAACAACCAGCAGTGCAGGGGACAGCCTGGTGCCTTTTCCAAAGCCATGGACTGTAGTTCTGTGGGAATTAAACAACCACAAAACTTGCCTGCCAAAGACTGCAAATGAGCCCTCTGCAGCAGCCCAGAGAGGGAAGGCTCATCCCTTCCCTCACATGTGTAGGATTTGCTACATGTAGGATCTTCCTCCTGTTTTGGAGGAAGTCAGAGGTCACATCACAGGATCAAACCCCAAGTGCAACGCTCCTGTGTTTTTTATCTGTTTTGACCAATTGTCTCCTCATACACTAGAGGAGAAGAAAAGCCAAGAAATATCATGAAGGCAGATGCATCTCTAGCCAATTTCAACATTTTTTCAGTATGTGATTAAACATCCATATAAAAAGCATGATAAAATCTTTGGATCCTTTAGGATTTGAACCTGGACAGACATCCAGCTCAGCTGAACTCCATGTGCCCTTCTGGAATTCTTGAACTACGGATGAAATTCCCCCAGTTCAGGAAAGTTTTTTTAAAATTTATTTTCCTATACATTGCTTAAGCTTCAGTGGGACAAGCAATGGGAGATTTATCTACAAACACGTAGGCAAAATCAAGACATTGGAATGATGGAAGCAGAAATTAAAAATTTGTACAAGTCACCTATTTTATTCTTCTGGCTCCCAAATCGATTTTAAAAGCTGTTTTGCTAAGATTAAGCACTGCCAGGGAAATAAACCTGTCATACCAACTGTTATTACCATTTATATCACCACAGTTCTCAGGAAAAGCTCCATGGCACTGAGTGCTGTGTAAACACATGAGGAGAAGAAAGTCCCATGTCCATGGGAGCTTACACTGAGATTTTACAACTGATGGACACCACCAGACACCAAATGGCACAGAAAAGCCAACAGCCAGAGTCTGACAGCAAACAATGAGATCTTACTGGTGTAGGAGTGAGTGATCTTAGTCCAGGAGAGCCTAAAAATTGATGACATTTCAGTGTTGTAAGAAAGGCTTTGCCAGTTCTGATGAGGAAATCCTTCTGAAAAATTAAGGGAAGCCTCAGAGCTTAGCTGTGTAATATTTGCAAGAACAATAGTGGATAATGATGCAGAAAGATTAAAAAATCCCAGAGGCTGGAGTTGGTATCTTGAAATAGAATCTCACAAATAGGAAATGACCAGGCTGAGAGGCACAGTGAAATATGTGACTGATAGCAGCAAGCAGGGAGAGCCAGCACCTGGATTCTATAAAGTCATGTTTCAGTCACCAGCCTTTGGACTATGAAATCAACACCTGACAGAGTCACATTTGGGACAGGTAAGAGCAGGCCAAGGTTCTGTAACATGGTGTACTGTAGAAACTGAGACATCAGGTAGAAAACCTCAAAGGAGTGTTCAGATTAGAGAGAGAAGAGAAAAGGTGGGGAAAAAAAATCTGCAACCATTCAGATACTGCCCAAATGCAAGGATCCAGTGAGCTGTTTAAACTGAATGAATGCTGAATGAAGGCTTGTCTGTAATCTGAATAATAAATAATCTGTAACCAGATTAATTGCAATCAAGGAAAAGATTGCTTGCAAAAGGGAAGGAGTAACATGAAGGAGTAATGGACAGATGATTAGGAGTCTTCAGGTATATTACATTTGATAAAGTAGAAGGAAGATAAATGGTGAGACCTCTTTAGCAGAAGGAGACCATTCTGGGAGAGAGAGGGAGGACTCTGACTCCTCAGCACAGGTGGTTGAGGAACTTGGTTCCATCCAATAAAGAGACAAAATGTGCAAAGGGAGCAGGGAAAGAAGGGTAGCAGTCCACAGGAGTTTTCCCCAAAAACTGGAGATGGGAAAGAGGACTATTCAACTAAGGACATGATGAAGGAGCAGTGTCCAAAGTATGCAGAGTTGGAATAAAGGGAAGTACAGAGGCAAACAAAATGAAAATTTCAGAACTAAAAGTTTGTTTGTGTGCATTGAAGGCAACTGGCAGGCCAAGAAGACTGAAGATGGTTAGCAATGGATAATTAGAAACCTTGCTGAGAACAAATTCAGTGGTCAGCATTGAGACAGCCACATTAGTGGGATGTGGTATAGAGGTGAAATAGAGGAAGCAGAACCTCTTGCAAATAACACATCTCATGAGAGTAAAAAGAAAAGGGAAAGGGATGTACGCAGTAGTAGTAATTTTTTCAAATACAAGAGAAACTAAATTGCTTTTCTTTCGAGAGAAAGGAGCCACAAGCAGTTAGTTACTGGGCTGCAAGAACTAATTACAGAGATGAATGGAGAGTGAAAAGGGTCATGTGATGGTCATTAAGAAAAATCTCAGCAGAGATTAATGAGAGGAGCACAGCAATGCAGGGATAAATGCATCTATTTGCTGCCTGAGAGAAATGTATAAACTCCACTGCCCAGTTAGAAGCAGGAAAATTTATTCCACCTGAGGGTTCAGCCTTCATGTGGTTTGTATCATAGAGTCAAACTTAGCAGTGAATTGAGTCTCTTCCCAAACTGAGGAGAGCTCAGTAGGCTTTAATGCTGAGATGTGCTATTGAAGTGCTGAGCTGGAACATAATTCTGGTGGATTTCCCTCACTAATTTCCTTAGCTGACAAAACCAAAAATCCTCAAACAAAGCTCAAACAACAACCAGAAAGTATGGGATTATAGAGTCATAGAATTGACTGGTGTTGGAAGAGACTTTAAAGATTATCTCATTCCAGCCCCCCTGCTATGGGCAGGGACACCTTCCACCAGGACCCATCATTGCTCACCATGGCTCTCACACTGTTAAAATGGCAAGTCAGGATTGCCTTGGGGATAACTTGATTCCTCCCTCTGAAAATTTCTTTGATTGACTGCAAACATTTCTGAGTTTAAAACACACAGGTTTTCTAGGTTAACTTGCTGGGATTTTTTGCAAACAGCTAATTATTTCTTTCTCAGGAACACTTTAATTGTAAATAGAGCTTTCCTAGAAAATAGAGACTGTGAAAAGTTGAGCATGGATTAAATCCTGGTAATTTTTTGCTTGTCAATGTACAAGGTAGTTCATAATCTTTCTGCAGGATAGGAGAAGATGGAAAACAGTCACTCTGACACATTCAGCTGAGCTAGGCTGTTCTTGGAAAACAGCTACACGCTGCTGTCAGGGGCCTGTAACAAGGTAGTCTCTTTCTCTTGAGGAAAAAGCTGTGATATGCAGAGTCCCAGAGGGTGTCAGGGTCATCAGGCCACCACTGTGTGAAAGCAGGAAAGACCCTGTACCAAGTGTGTAAGAAAAACATACAATCTTGTGATTACAGCTGATGAACTCACATAGACCAGAAATGGGTCTCAAAGCTGCTGAGACCTCCATCCACTAACATTTAAACAAAAGTAGTTTTTAAAAATCAGCAAGCTTGCTATATATTGGAAAAAAAAATACACTTCTATATAAAATATACCATCTATCCTATTTCACTTCTCTTGGCTAAGTTCTGTATTTTTTCTCTATTTTATGTACTTCCATGTACATAAACCTCTTGTAAAGAGAATCATTCTGTTCAGCAGCCTCAAGTAAATAAGAATTTTAATCCCCTGCTAGTTTAAATTCATAACTAATCCAGTGATTATGATTCAGTAAATGTTTCATTTTACACTTAGCAGTGAATTTGTGAGGCAAATTTCTGTCACTGTCTGCTAGAGACTCCATTACACCCTCTGCATCTTCCTCATAAGCTCTCAGAAGTTCTGCCACATGCACGTCTGATTTGAGTCTATGATAACAACAGCACTTATAGCACTTCCACTGCTAAGAGCATGGCAAAAATGCAAATTAAATCCATCTCCACTCAACTGTATAAAGGAAAGAAAAATTTAAATGATGGGTTTCTCAGTAGCCCCCAGCAAGTTTCCTTTGGATTTAACTGCCACTTAGGCATTGATGCACCACTGCTCGGTGCATTTCAATGTTAGATTTCCTCCTGTGGTTCCACTTGCTGAATGTATTAAGATTCTGCAAAAAATGGTTACATCTCTCATTGCTGGTGATCTTTGTGTCTCAGTATCAACTCCAGATAACTTGGGAAACATCACAGCTTTAGTGAAGTGTGTCAGTGTGCACAAGCAGGGGGAAGGAAGAGGCACAGACCTTGATGAAACGACTGCTTATGCTTGCTGCTGACACACATCAATGCTTTCAGCAGTGATAAATCATTGTATCAATAAAAACATCATTAAACTGCTGACTCTGCTTTGCCCTGATTAGAACACGTCACACTTTAGGTGCTGTCATCTCAGACATGGGGTTCACTTCACTACAGCAGCGATGTGCTCGCCCAAGCCCTGCTGTCTAAAATAGATATTAAACCTGATGTGCTGCCTTGGTGTTAGAGAATAAAGATGGTGTTAGAACAACTACTTAGTTCTCAAGGACAGAAATTGCAATGATAGCTTCAAAAATAATATTGCAACTCCATGGTGAATGGATTTCAAAAGTTATGCAGCACAAGGGTAAGTCTGACTAAGTAATTGGTTTTAGTGAAACAAAATCTTCATTAATATCTAATTACTGCTTAATACAACAGCTTTGATCAGTATTTGGAAAATATATCCAGAATTGACAGCCTGAGCTAGGAGCCCTGGCATTCCCATATACTCTGTTGAGGGAATGTCTGAGATAGTAAAATTATGGAGAGATTTAACTAAGGGTTATAACTTGCTAATGCTTTTCCAAAAAAAGAAACAGTATGTGCTGCTGTAGCAACACTTCAGCAAGCTACTCCTTACACGCAAAGGCTGAAATCCTCACCTCTGCTTTGATTTCTGTGCTTAAAGCAGAGGGCAAAGGAGCACAAACCCGCTCTAGAAATCCCAGCTACAGCAAGGGTGGAACTTTGCTACCCACACTGGCATGTAAAATAGCCATTAGGTATTGCTTTCAGTTCCTGGTGGGATTGTCTGCACAAAATACCAGGGTGACAGGCAGAAAAGATAAAATTCAGATGAGGCAGGAGGGCCATGAGTTTGAACAGCCACAGGAAACTACTTCAGATGGGAAGGACAGGGCAGGGAGAGGAGCCATTTAAAGCCCCATTTACCCGATCTCTGCATAAATTGCTCTTGGCAGAAGATTGCAGAATCCCTTGCAATAACAAGAAAATATCCTGGTCCTGTTAGTGATTTTAACATGACAGGCTCCTTTGCCTTGCTTTTAGAAACAAACTAATTAATAGTTTCCTAGAGCAGTGACTTTGTGACCACAGAACTCTGCAGCAGGCAGTGGCTCCCAGGGTTCTGGCAAAATGCACCAGCCCAGCTCAGTCCCACAAATGCCATTAGACACAAAAACATCCCAGCCTTGCTTGCAGGTAGCATGTACAGGTCTGTGCTCACACAGGATTTCTGTTTTAAGAACATTTAGAAGTTGGGGGTAAAGGTGTCATTTCAGAGGTGACAACTGAAAGCCAGTCAAGGTTCGGCTTTGTGATCTGTGGCAAACACCCTCCAAGATGCTGAGAGATTGTGTGACCTGGCCTAAACTAGCTGAGTTTAGCTTGGCAGAAGCTTTTGATGAACTTTTTAGTAAAACAGAGAAATTACAATTGAATTTGAGCATCTGTCAAATCCAGACTTGCTGCATCAGGCTAAGCTGAATATGTTGCATCTGCATGGACATCAAAAAAAGTTAGCTGAGTTTTGTAAGTTGTGTGTATAAATATTTTAAATATTTGAATAGATGAATAAACATGATGAATAATCTTTAGTGGGGTGGTGGAAATGACACAAATTCAACATAGTTACACTACAATTTATGAGGCTCATCTACAGTAGATATTCCAAAATTTTTGTCATATAATACTTTCATTAATGAAAAATCATCATATCAATAAAAATAAAAACAGCACAAATAAGAGATCATCTCTGTAGGCACGTTGGTGTCCATCTCCAGTTGTACTGGAGCACATGACAACTTGCATTTTTATCCTGTACCCACAGGTTCTTGGTCAAAACTGCAAAGAAATATATCTGAGTAAAACAATTATTTTTAGACACTGCTGCTAAAATACAGTTCAATCATAATTATAATTAAACAGGCACCCCACATGCTGCAAAGTGTGGCACAGTCTAACCACAGTAACAAACATTGCTTCAGGTGGAGCTCCATGCAGAGGGATCTCTTCCCGTAGCTAAATTTGCTCTGGGATCTCTGCAATAAACTGAAGGCTACAATCAGGCAGCCTGTGACTCATGCAATGCACCATTTCTAATGTCTTTTACGTGCAGAAATGAAAATAAAAGCAGATCTCTTGTTCCCAGAGCCCTGGAGGGGGGAGCCCTCACGACTCACACTGTTTTACAGACCCTTGGTCACTGAAGGGCCGACTGACACCCACGGCTGCAGAGCCTGTGGCAAAGGGAGTGGGAAACAAACAGCACTTCTTAACTCAAGTGTTTTATTCAAGCTGCAACCCCTCACAGCAGACACATTTCATAACTTCTAGATCTATGTTCACACAAAGATTGACAGAAAAAGCCAGCCTTGAAAGAAAACATGAAATCTTTTTAATGTTTATTTTTCCATGAAAAAGCTTTACAAGGAGAAAGAGGCTGCACAGGAGAAAGCGTACATTCTTTAATCACTGTTTATCTGTTGGTTTGATAGCCAAGGCTGACATTTCTTCTACAGTGTATTTATTTGTTCTCATAATATTACAGGACATTTACCCCTTATTTAAAAAGGATCACCATCTATGAATGTTGTTAAGAACAGCGAAGAATTTACTCAACCTAGATCAGCTGTAGATGCTTTCATTTTAATTCTTCTCATATTTTGTAACAACAAATGTAAACCACATTTTTAAAAATTCAGAAATGTGAAAGGCTTTGCATCAAATGTAATGGAGAAACAAAGGTTTAGTGTCTCAAAGAACAGATGAAATTTTCCAATGCCTAAAAAACACCACTAAAATTCTCAAGGAAGAAAATAAAACTCCTGTCTTTCCCCTTAAACCACCTGGAGACATTTACTAAGGTGTTAAGTGCTCAAATGTGAATTTCCTCACTAGCATTGTACTGCTGGGCTTTTCAGATACCCCAGCAGCAGAATCTAAATAAGTTACAGGTTTTCAGTGAGATAACCTGACCCTTCTTGACTGCCCCCCTACACACAACCTTCTGCTGTGTAAAGTATCTTTGCTGATCTGTAGAACAGATGAAAACAACTCCAAAGCAAAGACCAACTCTCCACCCCTCAAATACCAAGAGGCATCACCTCTGCCCCTTTAGATCAGTGCATGTTTCGCCTTCCATCTCGCTCAAACCACAATTCCAGCAAGCTGTTTGAAGTCTCCCTACCACATTTGTTCTGGAGTGTATAAAAGAGGTAACAATAAGCTTCAGAAGTAAGCTCACAAGATTGAGAAATAACCTGTTCTGAAGTATTTTGTAAGAAATGGAGTTTGACAAATAAGCACCTTACTTTCAAATTAATTCAATAACATGATGGAGAAGGAAAACTCTTCACAGTTTCAGAATTAGTAGAATTAAATCCTTCTGAAGCTTGCAAACCATGAAGGTTAAATACCTTATTTCAATCAGTACTCCAGTATTTCTGTAGAGAAACACTTTCAAGTATTGTTACAAAAGGCACTGATTTTTTTCTTCAGCCATCAAGATGTAATAAAAACACAGAATTTCTGTCACATTGGCCAAACTCCTGGCCCTAAATATATTTGCCACTAATCTTGGAGCACCTGGATTTCACCCAGCCACTGTTCAACCACTATCTTCTTTTTCTTTATTGATTTTCTTACAAAAATCACATAGATCCATCACGGGTTTAATCATACAATGATTAATGGTACATTAATGGTAATGACAGAGAGGAGAACGTCTTAGTTGTTCTAGTGCTATTTTAAAAGTGAAAATGGACACTTCTAAAGTTAAATATTCAATTGATAAAATATTTAGCAATTTGTTTCCCCACTTTAATATCAATTAATTTTTAAAATCTGGAAACCAGATTTGGACACCTGATTCAAGCAACTCTCAGGACAGATTCCTTGAATGTATAAACCTGGTATTTCAGTTTAATCAAAAGCTTAGAAAATAGGCTTTTTTTTTTTTTTTTTTCTTTTTTTTCCAATGGATTTAAAAACAAATTGGGAATTGCTGTTTTGCTTTCTATGAAGTCTGACAATGGCCAGATGGGTTGAATTTCTCAATCTGTAGTCAAAATGGGAAAGAATACACTGTGGAATGTCTCCTGAGGCATGCTGAGTACAGAGCATTAAGTTAAGGCAGATGTATGAACAGGTTTTCTTCAAATGGGATTTCTTTAGCTCAAAATTGTCAATGTTTCAAAGGAACTAGGCAAGACTTACAAAATATTTGCAATTCTTTGGTTAGCCCTAGAACCTGCAATTGGACAGAATTCCCTGGTATGCTTGAAAGCAAAGGACCACCAAAGAGGTAAATGAAGCAATATTTAATTATAGCTACACAAACATTCCTCAACTCACACCCAAGGCTTCCAGCTTCTCATCTGCAGTAGGAGCGCATTACCTGACAATAATTAAACAACCTGCAACAAGACAGCAAATTACATAACAGCTAAAATATTTAACCTATAGAAGCTAAAGTATTTAATCTCTAGCATCAACGTTTCCTGAAACCAAGAGCCATCAGAATTCCTGCACAGGCTACTCAAGTTTGATGGGATGCTCTGAGACTGCTACCAATAACTTCAGGACCTCAGTGGACAGGGCCAGAGGTAAAACTCCTGACAGTAGCTGCATGAGTGCAAAGCTTGATGAAGCAGACCTGAGGACATCATCTTACTCTAATGCTATCTAGAATTACTTGCTGTTTTCATCCCCATCCCTGAAGCAGGGGAGGGGCAAGGAGCTGGTGGAGGGAATTATTCCTGCTTGGATCCCTCCATGGTAGCAAGATATGGGCTGCATATGTTCACTGTAGAAACTACAGGAGGAAAGAACAGACCAAAAAACCCAGCTAAAATCCCCCACAATTATATGACAAAGAAACTAAGACAAACTTGGAAACTCAATCATAGGTGTGATGAGTTCTGAACAGGAATGAATCCTAATCCTAAATGAGAGTAGTGACTTTATCTATAAAAGTACAAAAACTATAAAATATAGATCAGCTGCTTCTAATGGAAGACAGTAGTCAGATTTGGTTACATGAACATAATGGAATGTAAAATACTAGAATATTGTTTCTAAATTAATGATCTCTTGTTGAATGCAATACCAGATGTTGTGATTGAATTAAAAAATAGCCAGGTCTCACATTTTCAAAAATTACCTCCATTGTCACCATTCCTATACTTTGTTTGCTTGGGACAGAGAAGCTCCTCTAATCCCTGACAAACCAACTTCAATAAAAATTGTAGTGATAAATTCTGAATACGAAATGTTGGCTAAAATAAATCAGTAATATTAACTGATTATATGAGCAAGTGACCTGGCAGATTTCAGTGGAGAATTTCTGGGGGTGACTGATGAGCTGCTGTGTGTGGAAAATTCTCCTTAGGTAGCACAACTGCAGCCTGGAGAACACAATGTGTCACAGCATATCTCACACATTCTACAACAAAGAAAATTTAATTTTGAGTTCACACTTCTGTGGGAGTGTAGCCTCAACGTGTCCTTGAGGTAAGTCAATGAATACCAGTGATTAAAAAAATTACAGATCTTAAGAATGTACATAAATCTCTGCTATTGTCTGATAAACTAAAACTATTTAAAACAAAATCTATCACTCATAACTCTACAAAGTCAGACATTTAAAGCTTCCATGTACATAGAAAACTTTTTTAGGAAACAAAAATTCAAGACAATTTGTGGTCAATAATACCTCTATCTTTGCTAAAATAAATAGTCAATAATTAAAGGAACGAAAGGACATAGCCCTACATAAGAAGGAAAGTCTCTTCATTTTCATCACCCTCCTCTTATGAGCAAGAGGAAAAGAATCATTTTTTCTTGATGTTCTCTCAACAAAACAGTTTTAACCATAGTTTCAATTACAATATTTTCCTACTGAAATAAAATCAGTGCATTAAGAATATATACAATATACTGGAAGCCATATGCACCTTTTCTCAGGATAAGCAGATAAGGCATTTACCTGATGCTATAAAACTACTTCCTCATGTTTACTCACCTGGTCTGTACTTGCTTGGTACCACACTACCAGAGCATTATACCAACATAATGCTCTACAGGTGGAAGATAGGAGAGGCCAAACACAAACTGAAGAACTGCATCTAATAGAAAAGCTTAAAATTATGTAAGAATCTAACACAAAAAGACATCAACTAAAAATATATGCATAAAATATGTGCCCATCAATAGGTTCACACAGTCATCATCCCTACCCTTCCTTCAACAGAAGGGAGCAAACTACAGAAAAATATTACTGCATTCAAACAACATGAAAGAGCTATTAAAACAAACTATCCTCCCTCTTTGAAACCACATTATCTTTTTTCTAGCCTAATAAAAAATATTATACTGCAATTGAATAAAATTATTAAAAACATCTCATGGAACTATTAATATATCCATTCAAAACCAAAAGCTGTCCCAGAAATGCAAACACTACAACTAAAAAACTTTAAATGCCACTGAACTTGTTTCCATTTTACAAATCAACCATGACCAATACTCTTTAGAGACTTGCTATAGTCTTTTAATGCTTCATTAAGGTCTGCTGCAAAACCTGTTAAAGCCAGTACAAAGTTGTTTGGAAAAGGCCTTGAATTGCAAACTTTTACTGTGAGACACAAATCTGGGAGTGCTAAGCCATTCCAATCTGCTTAGAATATTTGTATCAGGGAACATCAAAAAAATTAGTTCCCATACAAAGAGGTAGCTGTCATCAATATATCTGGTTTTTTTAATAGAATAATAACATTTCCTATTTTTCTGCATCATATTTGGAAGATACTTTCTGGTACTTAAATTAATTTCTTGTAGTTTGTACATCCTATTCAGTTTGCCTGTCTGGTGAAATTTATGGCACTTGTTGCTTTACTCTAAGAGCAGCTTGTAAACCCTGGAGGAAGAAATGGAAATAGTATCCCTAAATATTGTAAGCTCTAAAAAAAAAATCTGTGCTTTTCCAATCACAGAACATTCGAATATCTGTACACTCCAAGTAAAACAGAAGTAGTGACTCTGGGAATGTGCATCCATATTTCTTGGACAAACAAAACTTTATGTTAGACTATAAGATTAAAGGCCAATCACACTGAACACAGAGACTGAGCAAGGAGAGAACATTTAGATAGAAAACGGAACTACAATATTGTAATTAAACATTATACACTATAGTTAAATAAAGTGAGGAATACAGTCTTTCCCCTACAGCAATACATTAATTGAAAGTGTCAGTAACAAAACAGATTTTTGATTTTTTTCTTTAAATATTGGAATATAGGCAGAATTTGATGACCTGATCCAAATGAAATAGAAAAATATAATGTCATTCTAGCTGAAGGTTTGAGTTGGGGTTGTTCAGCCTGGAGAGACCTTCTAGCATCTTCCAGGACCTGAAGGAGCTACAAGGGCTGGACAGAGACTTTTAACAAAGGCATATAGGGATAGGACCAGGGGAATGGCTTCAAACTGAAAAAAGGCATATACAGATTGGATATAGGGAAGAATTTCTTTCCTGTGAGGGTGCTCAGACACTGGCACAGGCTGCCCAGAGAAGCTGGGGATGCCAGATCCCTGAAAGTGTTCACAATCAGGCTGGGTGCAGCTCTGAATAACCTGCTCTAGTGGAAGGTGTCCCTGTCCACAGCAGGGGGTTGGAACAAAATGGTTTCAGTCCCCTTCCAACACAAACCATTCTATGATGGGACAAAAAGATCCATCTGATGAATTACACATTCAAGGTAACTGTGACAGTTCGGTATTCTGAACTTCTGTACTTAATGCTTGTTTTTTTTCAGAGAGCAACAGAAAATCTGCAGGCTGTCTAGAAGCTGATTGAAGGTTTCCTGGCTACTATCCAAAGGTAAACAGACAAACAAAAAATTGTGAAAGAGTGAATTTTACTAAAGTGTTAAAAATAAGAAATGCCCAAATTAGTTTCTTTTATCTTCATCCTTCCAACAGCATTTGCCATCTGTGAACAAAGTAGCAAAGCTTTTTCAGTCTTCAAAATGGCATGTGAGAATTGAGAGGCTTACACAAAGGGGCTGAAACAGTAAATTAGAAAAGTTGCTTGAAAACCAAACATAAGAAAAATAACATTTCAGCCCTTGCTCTACTGACAGGTGAGATAACAACCATTTCTGGTGCCACAAAGAACTCTCAGCTAGACTGGCATTTCAATGGAAGGAAGAACCACACCAGTCCATATGGTTTCCTTAAACAAAAGCCTCTCGAGTTCATGACCAACATTTCAGTCAGCCCTTAAGTAAAAAAAAACAACTGACAGCGGGGATTTACTAACAGGTGTCAGGAGTAATTGTTTTAGAAAAGACTATATAGAAAAATTATTTCACTACTGAACTTTCTAATATGTGTGACAATACAATCCTTCAACTTAAAATCTTTTCAGAGCTGATCATCATGACCAGAGCACAGGGCCTAACCCAATTATCACTTAAGCATGATGGCAACTCTTCCAGCTCAAGTAATAAACTTCTACCACCACTTTCACCCTGCTCCTACTTATTATGGCAAATGGAGGGAATTTTGTTTGCAAAACACTTAACCACCAAGGACAGAGTTTTGCAAGAGGGTTTTAAAGCGTCTTACTCAAAGATTAGGTTACCAGTGTTCCAGCAAAAGATCAGAAGCTCTAAACATAAATGTTAATAATCCATTATCAAGTATACAATTCTGGTTCAGTGGCCACTATAACAAATCCAAGGACTAACAGTGACTTCAAAAGACTCTGAATCAGACTTCAAGAGTGTAATATTCTTCATAATATTACATATATGTAAGACATAAGTCTTCAGAATAGTCTTTGCAGAGAAATCATAAAAATGGGAGTGAATCACTCTGCTTGAAATGGTTGACATTTAATTTTTGCAGTGTAGATATTCAACTCTTACCTACCACTTTCTATAAAATGTAAATTGTTATGTATCAGAAAAGCTCCAGCATAGCTTTGTTGTGGTGGTTATTTTATATACATATACACATTGCAGAGAGGCACATTCTTTGTTAAAAATCACCATGAAATTCTTCTGCAGGATCTTGAATGCTTCCTTTCACAGAAAATTTCCCATGAACCTTTGCTCTTCATGTAAGGCAGTCAATGTTGAGTTAAAGCAAAATATTCAGCTTCCATAAAACTAGAGCTGCATCTAGTTTAACGTGTATTTTCCAAATAGTCTCATTTCAGAAGCATAAGAAAAATAAGCAAGATACTTCTTTTATAGACAGGAGAAAGAAACTTCCTTTTGACATTCTATTAAAATGTAATAAGGGCACAAAAGGAATTTTGAAATGTTAGTCCAAAATTATCTATTATTACACCATTTACAGTGCAAAGATCTTACAGTAACATCACAAAGTAACACCAGCTCTTTCAAATGGACTCTAAAAATTGTTGCTCACTTCTTAAGACTGGCAGACTTCCAGTATGTTCACACTTGGCAAGAGTCTACAGTATTACAAAGTTATTGCTGCTACTGTTACATAAAGAAATGAGGTTGTGATGATAAATTTTCCCATTAGAAAATTTACTTAGACTGTAGGGAAAACTACTTCATGTTACCAAGCATATTATTTCTTAGCATTGTCATTAGCTCCAGAAAAAAAAACAGAGCATATTTATCTATTTGTACTTTCTCCTATAAAAATGGTGGATAGCAAAATAAAGTGTGAAATCAGCTGGCTTTGTGTTAGTTGGTTACAAAGGTGTGTATCAGTTCCACTTGAGCTGAGCTGCCTTGGTCTGTGCCAGTGACCTGCAAGGGCTGGCTGAAGGAGACTCCTGCCATCATACAGGCACTGCTACCTTTGCTGCAGTAGTAGAGGCACGCTTTGATGGCCAGGGTGGCTTCAGCTGACACACAGCTCCCAGGCAACTGAAAAGGAATGACAGTTTGACAGGAAACATCCTTTATTTCTCCTGTCAGACACTGTTCTTGCAGCAACCAGGTGTTATCTGCAAAAGAAGAACAGATTTTATCATTAGGGTATTTAACACCGTGTCTGAAAGCTACAGAAAACACTAATTCTACCTGTAGGACAACAAGGACTTTCCACATGCAACATTAGAGGAAATTTCCTTCCTGATTTTTCCAGATGTGAAGAGAAAAAAACCAAAGAAAAAAGGGAAGTAATTTACAAATTCTTTATCTCTTTATTTAAAGAGGGAGACATCCGTGGCTTTGCCTCAGCAATATACTAACACTACACCTACTATAGGTGTACCTATACAGTACATCTTATTTAAATGCAATGGGACTGCAATTACTCCTATACACTCTTTAAAGGATATTAAAATTTATTCTGATATGCACAAGCAAAACTTCTCAAATTAATGGCCACTATACATTAGCATCAGAGATCTAAAACACCAGGTATGATATCTGCCATAAATTCATTAAACTGTAGGTAAAATGATGGCATTTCCAAACAGCAGTGTTGGTTTTATAGGTGGGCTGGTGCAATTTAGCAATGCTCAGGCTGACTGTTAGAATGAAACTTTATTTAAATAGTTGAGAGTATGTGAACAAAAAAATGACCTGTTTATTACACACATCTTACTCATTGCACTGAGCCATGAAACAATGCAGCATGTATTAATTCAAGCAAAAAACAGTCAACCAGGTGTTTGGCTTTTTTGAATCTTTACACTCCAGCTGTTAAATGCATCAACTCTAAATATCATGTACTGGATCACAAGGTCAAACAGGAACACAGGATGGGGAGGGACGTCTCGATTCATCAGACTGAGATATCTTGCACTGCAGGATGTGCTGGTATCACCCTTCCCATCCTAACCAGGGACTTTACCTTCTGCTGTGATAAACCAGGCACTGGGAGCTTCTTCATTCAGTTTTGAATCTGGAGGAAGAGTCAACTTTAATAAAAACTGAATTGTCTGGCCAGGAGCTACAGTTAGTGAAGGAAGTTGAACATTTGGTGCAGATTTAGGCAGTCGTGGAAGGTTTGTTATTTTTTCCTTTTGCACAGGCAGGTTATCTGGAACATCACATGCTTCTGGCTTCAGGATAGGCAACTATCAGTAGAAATAAAACAAAATATTTATTTTTATTAGTACTGAAAATAAATGGGCTTTCACAACACAATCACAGTTTCAAAGTGACATCATATGGCTATTGGCCTAAAGCTTTCTGACAGTATCAGTACTATGACAAAACAGAAAAAGGGAATAGAAAAAGGGAAGGACAAAATGTTTTCTTAAAATGAAAATAGCCTGATTAAACCAATATAAACACAAAAAACCCCAATATAAACACAAATAAAAGCAATGTTTACTATTAAAGCCATAAAGCCCACAACTACTTTATACTATCCCTTAATTTAAAATCTTTACAGTTGGATTACATTTTTGCTTTAGATCAACTGTAAATGTATTTCCTTTTAGTTCTGGTGTTAAACTGCATGCTTCAGTAATAAAATCCAGGATTTTAACTATGCACATTGCACAGTAAAATAGAAGAGAGTTTCCCAGAAAAGCCACCAACCTGTTACATGATATGAACATTTAAACACACATGGAGACTGTGTATTATTAAATTCAAGAAACATATGAGAAGATATTAGGATGATTATGTCATAAATATATGTGTATATATATTTTAAAAAATCTTTAAGATAAAGTGGTATTGTAAGGTGGGCATGAGCACAGATTTGTTTATTTACAATCAAATAAAGCTGTGCTCAATTTTGACAGTGGATTTGACAGCTTGAAAGCCCTTTATATATCTTGCTTTAAGTCACTGACCTCCCAAAATCATCTCTTACAGCTTAATTACAGGGCTTGGTAATTGATTTCACTTCCTTTTTTTTACTAAGTGAAAATGCTTTTGAAATGCTTTTCATGCTGAAAACCTGGGCTGTACATTTTAATTAACCTTTTCTAGAGGGTTGCCACTTTCTGCTTTCCATGCAAAAGTTGTCTTCCTGAAGACTGAGGCTTTCAACAACTGTGCTAACAGGCAATGTTTATTTGCCTGATCATCACAAAACATCCTGTGGATACAACTATTGTACCCACAGTTAGCTGTCTCATTTTTATCACACTTGCTGAAGCCTGAAATAATAATTTATATCAAGAAACACCACTATCAGCCTGTTTAATAAGTATTACTTGCCATGGAAAGAATTTTTGTTTCCAAATCCAGCACTTTAATCTGATGATTATTTGTGTCTGCAACATACATCAGGCGGCCGTTTTCTTCAACACACAAACCTCCTGGTTCATTGAAAGCTGACTGGGTAAAGCTGGAACCAACAACATTGCCTGCTTCTCCTGTGCCTGCCAGGGTAGCACAGTTCTTCATCTTGGGATCCACAACCTTAATCTAGGATCAACAGAGGCACAGAAAGCTTCTCTGAGAAAACCCAGCCGGATTTAGATGTTCTCTATTATCTTATGTCCCACATTTCCAGTAGCCAGCACTGCTTTTTTGAGTACCTCAGATACCAGGTGTGCATCCTAGATGCTGTGTTATCACTCTTTACCAAGTGACATGTCCCATCTTCCCCCACTCCCTCATGGACTTCACTTCTTCCTTTGGTCGTCATTCAGGGTTTCCTTCCATGATTTTGGAGGTACCTAACTCTCAGCTATAAAAGTATGCTGGATGACTTGTTTTTCTAAAGTTTGCTGCCTTTCTAGAAACATTTGCAAACAGTGAGAGAATAACAGGCAAGCTAACTTCTAGATTATTTTTCTTCTAAAAATAGATTTTTTTTTAAACAGCAAAAAAGTTTATAATGTTTTATTCAAGATCTGAAACAAAATATCATTTGCCTTAAAATTTCAATAAGCATTTAGTGTTATATACCTTACTCCTCAAATCAAACAGATTACTTCTCTTTCAATGCATGTAGTCAGTGTACAGTTAAAAACCTTCTAGACATGAATGTTTATATAACATCACATTAGAATAATCATGCAAAACAATGTCTCCTATGCCAGAGCTCCATGGAGGTAACCCATAATACTTCTCAAAACTTAGATGTCTTTTTTAAGGGAAAAACAAGTCCTTTAGTCCTCTCAGTTTTATCAAACATGCAATATTCCTGAAAAAGCCCTTCTAGCTCTTTTATTGTAGTTCAGCATCTTTAGGAACATACACAGAAGGTCTTTAGTCTGAACTGTAACTTGGCACTTTAAATTCACCTTCCCAAAGAGACCATCATATCAACACAGAAGAATGTGACTACAAAACAATGGTAAAGAGAAGGACCAAGGAAGGAAGGAAGGAAGGAAGGAAAAAGAACCCACAAAGGAACTTGTGTAATTAATTTCCTCAGTTTAACAGGACCAAGCAAAATCTGTCTATGTTACTAAAATAATTCTTTGTAATAATAAAAATTTTCAAATCTGTATATAACAAGTTACTGTACACTTACCTTATGATTATAGGAATCTGCCACATAGAGCAGCTTTCTTTTCTTGTCCCATGTTACTCCCAAGGGATGCTGCAGCTTTGCATTTATGCCTGCTCCATCCACATCACCAAAAGCAAACAAATTCTGAAAAATTATTTTATTTAATTAATAGATTTGATTATTCAATGTGGACATGAATTTAAATGATTTCAATTAAATGGAAATTCACTGACTTTAAAAAAAATCAAGATAATTTCAAAACAAGGATACTGAAACCTGGAAGCGTGGATCCTAACCACAGAAACAGAAACTCTCACATCTAAGTTATAAATATGAATCCAGCTGATTTAATGACCACACAATGCTGAATCAAATTGGCTATTTTAAGAATAAGTGAAGTAATTTCTTATCTAAGGAGCAACAGTCTGCACTACAACCTGAGCATCACAACTGCCACACATTTGCATTCCAAGCAGTGAAGTTAAGAAATTGATGGCCATGGAAACTGATTTACCCTCTCACCCCAAAAGTGGTTCCTCCAGGTCAGGCTTGAGGAATATTAGTAGGGCAGTGTGGGGAAGTTTGAGGTGATTACCAATGGGTCTCTCTCTCCTCCTACAAGGTGCTTCACTGCCCCGTCCTTGAGCGAGATGGTTCGCACGGTGCTGCTCTCGCTGTCGGCCACGAACAGACAATTCCAGGGCTCCTCTGGGGCCAGGGAGAGCCCCGAGGGCTGGGCAAACCCTGCCTTGTGTGGGTAAGCGTTGTTCCTGTTCTCCTCGTTCCCACTCCCAGCAAAGCGCAGGCAGACTCCTTTCTTTAAGTCACTAAAGGCAAATAGCACCCAATTTCAATCATGAATTTGAAACAGCTCAGACAATATGCATAAACAGAAGCTACAGAACAGGTTATAAAACAAACTGGAATGCAGCAGTGAAGAATTACTCAATGCCTTTGTGCTAACTTTTATATCACCTCAGCACATGATTCATTACTAGGTAACTCAGCAAATGCAAGGAAAAGTAACCTTCAATTATATGAATGAACTTTACAAAGTCATAGCTGTATAGCTAAAGTACCATCTTTCATTTTATCTAACACATGTGGGAAAAGGAGGCAGACTTTTAAGCATATAAACCTTTAAACTAAATAATTTTGAGTTTTATTGGATTATCTCTCTCTCTGGGATTTGAAAGCTGTTTATCAAGACATCAAGCAGCAATTTCACATTTCTCTTAGTCCAGTTGCTTACCTTCCCTTTGGTAGTTTTCCACCTTCCAGCATCAGTGCCCATATCTGGTGAATGCCTGCCATTGCTATCCATAACACATCATCTTCCTGCGTCCCTGAAACTTTTAGAAAGGGACACAGAAAACTAGATTTAAAAAAAAAAACAAAAAACACTTTGGAAATGTTTTATAAAATGAAGAAATCATCAAACCAATCTGCTGTCCCCCCCTCCACCCTCTACTCATCTTCCCCACAGGGGAAAAAAATAAAAACACAAGCAAAAAAACAGAGCAAGAGAGAGAGAGAGAGAGAGAAAAAGAGAGAAGGTCTTTCTTCTACCAAAACTTGCTATTTTTCTTCTTTTCTTGCTATTTTATTCCCAGGGGTTTAAAATGGCTTTAATATCCCTATCTGATAAAGGCAATGTTTCATGTGAGATTTGCTCTTTGCAACATTTTCTTATTGTGTCTGCTTCACATGTTGTTTTTTTTTGATTCACACTAGCCAACAAATAAGTACCTATCTTTGCTAAGCATGGCTTTGGGGGGATGCAATCTTGATTTTTTTTGCTACACTACTGACAAAATTAGATACTCCAAAAAACTACTGGGAGTTGTTTACAGGTTTTGAAAGAAATAACCGTGGCAGTACCATTGTACATTATATACAAAGGACATAATGTTTTAAGCTAAGGGTAACTGATGCTTGCCCTGGAGAGCATCAACTGCAGTTTATTCAAGCAGTAAATGTGACCTGGGCGTTTCTGAATTTCCCCCTCAAGTAAGCACCCAGTTTCCAAGTTGTTCTCCATAGGCATATGTAAATGTGCTGTCAGAAATGCAAGATGCAGATCTGTGGAACAGTGACCTTCTGATCAAGAAGTGTTCAAGCATGTGTCAAGCAGCTATTTTTTTTCAACTTGAAGTATAAAACTACTATTCAGCAATCCAAATCTATAAATAACTACACAAAGCTTGCCCAGATAATACTTCACAAAGAAAATTATACAAGTGGAAATTGAAGACAATATTTGTAGTCTATAGCTTTAAACATAATCACAGTACAGAAATAAAAAATGCATGAAGACAGGTTGTGAAAGACAATGAAAAAACTCCCAACAACCCAAAACAAAAGAAATTTACATATCTTAGTCTTTCCTGAAAATCTTAAGAAACAGAAAGTTAACATTCAAAAACTGCATTAAAATGAGGACAGTATTATCTTTTTAACACTGTCCCATGTAGTTATAGACAACATCAACATGCGTTTTTCTACATAAATTTATTAGGTATTGAAATAACCATCAGCCACTCAAGAGAAAAATAATCTTCAAACTGCTCAGAGAAATTTTTTATTCACATGAACTTGTAAAATATTGTGCATCTCACAGCTGTTCCTGAAAACAATATCATGGATAATTCCATCCTCCCCACCCCCTCAAACAAAAAATATTTTGGAATTTCAAAATAAAAGCAATGTTACATGAAATGCTTGCAAGCATTTTAAATCTGACAAGTTAGTCCAAAAAATTAAATTACTACCACTCCCCCAACTGAGATCCCGCCATTCTTCTAATCCTAAATCTTTTCTACACTACACACTACAAGAGGGGAAAAGTGGCACCCTTCTTTCTCCAGAATTAATTTCCTTAAACTGTGAGCCCTCTTCAGAACAATACTGGTATGATTTTAACAGAGCTTTTCTTCAGTATTCTCTGTTTCTTGGCTCAATATACAAGTTCCCAAGACTGTTATCAAATTAACTCTGGTGACTTTTTTCTGCACCTCCCTGTGGCTCCATGTTTTTACATAAACTAGAGCTCCAAAAATGAAAGTCAAACTTGCAAAGTTCCTCAAAGCTTTTTCTTGATAAAAAAAGGTTTGAAAATTGAGTTGCAAAACACACATTTTATAAATTACCAGAAATGCTACCTAAGTACCAACAATGCCAAAACCACTCCAGTATAAAAAATCAAAACAATGTCCCTATCCCAATCACTTTTTGATTAGAATTCATTTCTAAGAGATTTAAATTGAGAAAATGGATTATGAAATCACTTTGCTCCGTCCTATACAGTAACTTCTCAGCTTCAGGATTTTCTATTTCCATTATGCAGATTTTGCACTTTGAGATGTTACTATTCTAAGTACCCCAGAATGAAAACTGTTAAAATCACTGGTCTATTCAGAAAGTGAGCTTTTTTATCTTGCTATGCTATGCAATTCATTCTGAGTTATCTCAGAAAGTTCTGTTAATTATTTAATATTCACTTTATCCACCAATTAAATGAAGGAGTAAGACTTGAACTGAGTACTGTTGAAAAATCTGTTCCATTCATCTATCCAATTCCCTGATACCACAGACTGAAACTCCCCTGTGACACCCAGATGATGAAATATTGAAAAGGCTTCTTATTCTAATTCTGCACCCAGCAAGATGTATGAAATATGAGACAAAAGTTTCAATATTAAATTCAAATTTTACTGAATATGTAAGATTGATAGAAGATCTCTTCTTCAACTAGAGAATAAGGCAGTAAAAATGTGTAAGAGCTCTCTAACTGTCTTAAATTTTACCACAAATATTTTCTACTGGATGGCCACTAGAACAAAGAGAATGGATGCAAACATGGAAACAGCACAAGCTCTATGTGAAATTCAGTCAGAGCTTTAATAAAAAAAATTTACACAACCCAAGAAAATGAAAACAAATGCTACATAGCAAAGGTATTTTTTCACACAATAGTCCTCACATAGTTTAATGCTTTATGTTCTGATACAAATGACAGAAAAATATTTTCTTTCACGATAGAGCAGTTTGAGGATATCACCACTGTCATCCTTGTACAGTTCTCACAGGAGAAAGGGGCCAGGAAGAGCCAGAATGCTAAAATTATGGTAATGTCATCTTTATAACAACTCCTTATCACCCATGAATGGAAAGTATTTATTTCTAAAGAATTTATAATAAAACAACACAAGAGAGCAAAGCAATTCTCTTACATTTATTCAATTAAACGCCACATTCCAACCCATCTTGTGCTGTTTTAAAAATGCAGAGTAGTTTCTCCTTATTAGGGTATGTGCTTTCTTGTCTCTGGTGTGCCTGTATGCAAGCGAGGTATGGCTTGTAAATGGGATATCCTTGTGTTTTAAACATTCACTTATAGCGAGCTACAGCTCTGAGTGCACAAACATTCCCATTAGATGATGCCTCAGTAATTGTACAATGCTGCAGCTCCTGAATCTGCATCTGCTATATCTGCATGTTAAGAATTCACAGTACTGTCTGTACACAGGCACATCTTTGAACAATCAGAACACTGCTGACCATTACTGGTGAGTCAATCTGAATGCACAGAATTACTTTGGCACCAGTCAGGAGCAGTATCTGTTTGAAGGGATTCCATTCCCAGGACTACCCACACTTCCAGCTTCTCTGTCTGGGACTGCATGCTTACTTCCAGACTGGGAATTAAAAGCCTGGGAATCAAAGTTACATTTTGTGGCTGGCACCACTGACATTTTCTAAATAGACTGAAGTCTGAAAATATTATTCCTGTCTACTAATTTTATCTTTGAAGAAATAAAAAGAACCAAGGAAGAAGTCTGTTGGTACACTCATCCTCTGCAAATTCTCAAGAAGCAAAAGGGGCTACACACCACACCCTGCAGTTCACAGACAGGCACATGCACAGTGAATGCATGTCTCACCTGCTCTTCAGTCAGTAGAAGTTCAGCAAATTAAATGCAAATGTGACAGAAGAATAGAGAATCGGTGTTCTTCAATGAGACACAAACAGCAAAGCTCCAAAGGAATGCTTTATCAGTGTACTTTACCACATACACATCATCCTATCTGGATAACTAAAAATCAATATTCTAATTTTTTATTGTTTTTGTTTTGCTACCTGGCACTCTTTCACATAGTGTTGCATCATGCAAACAGCACGACCCTTTATGAAACAAAATGCTTCTGGAATTTCCCTCCTTAGTTAACATACCTTCCTTCTCATTAAGGGGAATCCTTGGATTTAGATACCAAGGGGGTTTCATACAGTGGAGGTAATAAGGAGCTAGAAATCATGACTGTAATGAAGTAATTTTTATTTCTTTGCCAAGTTTTCTAACTCAGGTCTCCTAACTGTAATGGCAGTAAATATTTTTTAAAAAAAATCCTGAGCAGAAGAGATAGTATTTGCAAACATGAAAGAACTAATCTGGACATTGTAACTACAAAAGGAGTCAAGTCTGTTTATGTGTTTTACTCATTCCTAATTAAGCACAGCAAACACACACACACACACACTTGAGGGTAGTTCAGCACCATGGTCTCCCTCTACTTCCAACACCTGTATTCCATATCCAAAAGCACTTCCAGCCTCAAATGGTAACAGTTAAAAAATGTGTCTCCTGATCCCAGCATGCCTGACAAAGCCTAAGACGCGTTAATATATGGGTATTTTCATCAGTTTTGCATCTGAAATTAAGAACTGATATATCAACTATTCTTTAGAAATTTGATTTGTATTTTAAGTTTCTTTACTGGTGAACATAAATTTGATTCACAGAATCAGACTATAGTCTGTGGAGCAAAGAGAATGAGAGCCATCACTCCATGTAAAAATATAATACGTTTTTACAGAAGGCAATTTCAAGTCATGAACTTCAAAATTCTTTTGACACCTCTTAGGAAGGCAACTCTGCTAATCCAACTGCTTCTTTTTTACTGCAGAAAGTAATCACTTTCATTATGCATTTTGTCAAAACATAGAGAAGTCCAACTTAGAAAAGCAGCCTGTCAAACTAAATTGAGTAAGATTACTGTTGAACACTCAGTCACTACTCCCATTATATCCTTATGTCAAGACTTCAGCCTTTGTATGTCACAGGCATGATTATACTAAAATATTGACATAAGTACCTCATTTCTTAAGCTGTTTCTATAATGAACATGTGAAATACTAATCAATTTTGTTACTATTACTATTCAGCAATACTCATAAACCCAAAGTAAGATGGGGTAAGGTCCTGCTTCACTGCAATCCTGACCTGTAACTTCCCAATTTCTTATTTCTCTAAAGAATTTTTTACCTAAAACAGTTCTTACACAGGAATAAAACCTATCATAACTCTTTCACTTTACTTCACCCCTCTCTTTAATGAAGCTACTTCTTTGAAACTCCAAGAATCTAAAATAAAAAATAATGGTTATTTACAAGTATTTTAGGATCCAGTTCAAAAGAAAAGAAAGACAATGCAGGTTTGTGTCAGTGACATCTTTTAACCATGATTTCTGTGGAACTAAACTTGTACAAGGGCAAAGCCAAACGGGGTATGTTTGAATTTGTACTTTGTATATGAAATTGCTAAAGAGATGAGCAGGCCCTTTGCATTCCAAGTAAATCTACATTGCTATATCATGAAGTCATATCACATATGCAACAGATGTTTGGAAGAATTCTAGCTTTGCTTTGTCCAGAAAAATGGTTCCAAATTAAATCCTGATGATAGCAAAAGCAGCTCCTTTATTTTCAGCTATTACCCAGGAAAATTCCTTCCACGGGACAGTGATGGCAGAATGAGACCAGATTAGAAGGAAAAGGGATGACATGTAGAAGAAAGCATCTCTTCAAGATACAGAGTTCAGATATAAACACTTCATGTATGATCCTGAGCTCAAGCAGGAAGTGCTAATAGCTTACTGCTTAAGCAATTTTTAATTTTTTTTTACATTATGAAAGAATCACCATGAGTAATACAGGAAAAAAAAAAAGTGTTTGCTCTGGAATGCAGTGGTACCAAATAACCCTCAAGCAAAAACACAGAGAAGGATGAAAAATATCTTACATACTTTTGCCTTTTAAGGGCTATAAAAGTTGCACCAGTATGATATGGTACTGTACTTTCATTTAAATCATATCTACATAATACTTAATTGACGTAAAAATTCACAACAAGTTTACTGAAAGCATGGTCAATACTGTACTTGGGAGCTTCTATAAATAGATTACAATCATGCAGTTTAAGGTCAGATTTTGGAATGTGAAACACACGGTTATGTCACCAAGCACAGGTCATTGTCTTGCTCCTTCCAGCAAGAATGCAGCTATCAAGAACATTTCATGCTCAAATCAACTGTGCATTAAAGTATCACTTGCTTTCAACACCCACTAAATAAAAATAGAAGGGCACAACAGAGAAAGCTAAAAAAGCACACAGTAATTTTGTAATGTATTTTTAAGCTGCTGCCCCTCCCCTTCTATTTCCCACACAATCTATGTCAATGCAAATTTCAGGACAACCTCAGCAAAGCCAGAATTTAATCCATGGAGTTCATTCAAGAATTTTAACAGGAAGGTAAAATACAAGCTCAGTGGCCACAACTACAAAAAATAAAAAAGATTACAAGGAAGAATACTCTGTCTGAATCCTACCATCTGTTTTGTCTCCATTAACTCCCCCACCTCAAAGGGAGACATTTGTGCCAAATTTTGTTTAAATGGTGTTTCACACTCACTCATTCTCTGTCTCAGATTTCAGCATTGGTATAGAACAGAGCAACAAAGCCTACTTAGGAAAATACTACGTGGACACTTAAAATAATGCTATATAGAATCAGCTCTGAATATTAACTCAGAATATCCACCTCCTCAAAGTTTTTCTCAGTATTTTCCATTTCTCAACCACCTACATATTAAGGTTTTAAAGATTTTCTTATTTTCAGTTGGTCAATACATACTCTAAACCATATATAGGAGTAAACTTGAAATGTCAATGATGGTGGAAAAATCTTTCTCTTAAAAGGCAACCTTTGCCCTTTGAGACTTTGAAAAAGGTCAGCATAAGCTGTTTTAATACTATCCAGTGCAGTACATAACCTGCTTAAACATTTCAACTTCCTTTTTCTCCCTTTCATGCTTTGGATAGCAGGGCTTTGAACACTGAAAGGAAACTCCTGGAAGCATCACTTGTTTAAAAATTATAAAATCCATATTTAAAAAAAACAACTATAAATCTATCTTCTGAAACTGCACAGAGTTTAAGCTACATAGATCTAAGAAAAATGGGAAGGCATGGTGTTATTTCCCACATGCCACACCAGCTAACACAAAAGTCAAACTTCTAAAATTTGTAATAATGAACCTATGTTTGTTGAAGTGCATGTTAATTCCTGCAACTTGCACAGAGAGATATAGGGATATGTAAAAAAAGGGACACTGCTGTGTGGGTGCAAACAAAAATTTTTGAAACTCTCATAAATTACTTCATCCATCCATGTGCCTGAACAGACACTGGCAGAACAGTTTGAACATTTAACAACAGGGTATAAGCACTCTGAGAGGCACAAGTGCACTCTGTCCTATACTGCAGAGTAACAGAAGATCCCACTATGCTCAAGCAAGTTGTAACTCAGCAATTTGCAACTCAACAATGCAACCTTGGCAAACTCTGCTGCATTGCTGACACACTATGATGATGTATATGAGAAACTATTTGATGTCTGGCAACAAACTTAAAGAAGTCACTGCAGCTTATGACAGTACAAAATGCTTGCTAAACATGCACTGCAGCCCTGGTTCCTCATGCTCCAGGATTGTTAACAGATTCCTGTTAACATTTTTACAACTCTCTCTGGTTATAGGTTTCTGAAGAATTTTAGAACTTACTGCCATTACAGTAATGTATATTTTCCCTTGGTTTATCTAATAGGTTTATTACCCTCTCAAAAAAAAAAAAGAATTTAAATTGATTTAATCTCTGCTTAACTGACAGTTTATTTCATATTTTGTGGCAATCTAAGCAGACAACTGACTAATGGGTTCTAATTGAATATGAAAAAAGGCTGCACCGGTCTGAACAAAGTGCATTCAGAAGATCTGATTTCTATGCAAATGCTTATTAAAATTCAGCAGTCAGTGTTGAACAGTACGGATGACTAATCCTCTACAGGTGACTAACTCAGTAAATACTATGTTCATGTTGATAACAATTATCATATCAATTAACATTTAACAAGCAGAGCTCTCAAAACTAAAAAAAATCATCATATATTTAACTATTGACAGAAGCAGAAGAAAGCATAATGAAAAATTAAAATTATAGGATACTTTGAATAGTTCTGTTAACCAGCTCAAGTTTCTGAAGCAGTGATCAGTTATTACGCTCCTCTTTGCTGATCTGTGAAACAGCTCTGCAATAACATCCCACAGGGATCAGCTTTCTGGTTCAAGATCTCTTGAAAACTACACCATCTAGTCACACAAGAGTCCTGGTTCACGAAAGGAAAATCAGATTGTGCCAAATTCACTATAACTCATGTCTGCATTAATAGCAGCCCACATCCAATGAGATTCTCTTTCAGGTGCTCCTTCTTGCTCTTCCACGTAGGATTCCATATGCTTACACAGCTTGTAAGGGTTGCTGAGCAGACCTTTGAAAAAAGGCACTTTTTTTTGTGCAAGACATGTTAATAGAAGTGTTAAATCTGAAAACATATCCCAGTTGCTCACTCAAGTACTCAAGGCTGCTGGTTGCACTCTGTCTATACTGACAATGTATTTGTACCAGAAGATTCTACACTATCGGCATTTCTGAATCAGCTTCACGAACCTGTTGGACCAAGGCCAGAGGAGGCCACAAGGACAATTTAAGAGCTGGAGCAGCACCTCTGCTATGGAGACAGGCTGGGACAGCTGGAGTTGTTCAGCCTGGAGAAGTGAAAACTCTGGGTCGACCTCACAGCATCTTCCAGTACATAAAAGGGCTAAAACAGAACTGGAGAGGGACTTTTCATAAGGGCATGCAGTGTTAGGACAAGAGGAAATGGCTTCAAACTGACTGACAGAGGGCAGATTTACATTAGAAATTAGTAAGAAATTCTTGACTGTGATGATGGTGAGGAATTGGCACAGGTTTCCCAGGAAAGCTGTGGATGCCCCATCCCTAGAATTGTTCAAGACCAAGCTGTATGAGACTTTGAGCAACATGGTCTAGTGGAAGATATCCCTGCCCATGGAAGGAGAGTAAGAAAAATGGTCTTTGAAGTCTCCTCCAACCCAAACCATTCTGTAATTCTATGTCTCCTTACATTTCAGTGTATTTTCCTCCCTCAAAACTGACACAATATTTTAACTAATGCTTTCACACCAGTAAAATGTTACTAAACTCACAAAGTGCCTCTAATTTCAAGATACTAGAAGTAAATCATGCTTCTTCCCCACCCTGCTCATGTGCAGATTAAAGAAATCCCAAAACTGGAAGTTAATTTTTCATGTCTGAGATACCAACCTAAGGGGTTTATGACACATCAAAGCATTGTTCTGTCATTGTTAATAAACTAGCATCTGCAACTTCTAAATTAGATTGAAATGGAAACATAAGAAAATTGTGTTTCAACTCACAGTCAGTAACAGCGGAAAACATGGCAGCTATGGGATGCCAGGCTCAGGTGTGTGCTAAGTGAATTGGGAAAGAAAGCTACTTAAGTCCTCAGGTGATTCTTGCATCCTATTATGCAAAGATTTATTTTACCTTGTGATGCTTGCTAGATTTGTGCTGAGATATTTCTCTCCTACCTGACTGACTCAATAGTGATCTTGAGCCTAATGATTTTATGTGGCCTAAAAAAGAAGAAACAGGTCCCCAACTAAAATTATTTTTATTTCCTAAACTCAAATATTTACAAGTGGTTGGACATGTCTGTATAGTCAAGGAAAGGAACTTTCAGGCAATGCTTTCTTCCTGTAAAATATACCTGCTTCTTAAGTCATCCTGGCGTAAAGCACTGGCCTAACAAAAAGCAATCATAATTTCCTTCCGTGTTTGGATCCAGTAACTACATAACTTGATACAAAAGAATTTTTCTTCCATCAAGTAACATTTCAGGATCCAAAGCAGAACTGCAGTTATCATTTGCAATAGAAACTATTGTGGTTTAGACTCAGTTTTACAGTAAATCCTTCCTTCTTCTATCTCAGATTAATACCAAAACAGGAAAATATTTAGCAAACAGTCATACAAGTAAATATGAGATGTTAAAGCTCAACTGATACAGTACTTGAACTTCCAAGGACCACATCCCACGGAGAGCTGATGGGCTGCTCTTCTCCCTTTGCTCCACCTTCCTTATCAACACCTTGTACCCCAATGCCTGCTACAGTGGTCACCATCTGCAACTCCAGGTCAATCTAAGTGAAGCAAAATGACACATTAAATGAGCATATGAAATTAACTTGACCAAAACTGCAGGTAACTTGAGATAGATGTCCAAACCAGAGAAAGCCTAACAAATGTCAGGCATTTGGTTTTTAGGGGAATAATCAATTTTACCACAATGCTTGTTGAGGGACAGGGAGTATGGGGGTAGGGAAGCAGCAGACAGCATGAAAACCATGTATGTGGAACTCTATTTCATGTACAACAAAAATTAACATTGCTCTGTCAGCATTTGCTCAACAGCTGTAGAAGAAAGCAGCACAATTTTCTGGATAAATACCTAGATAAATAATAGATGTAATTTTTTATTTTAAACTCATATAAGAATATGCTCTAAAAACTCACATACTGTCAAAGTATTTCCCACCTCCATATAAAACAATATGTACAAATGAGCCTCAGATGCATTAAGGGTGCACCTCCTCCAATCACAAATGGGATATTGGTGAGGACCCAAGTCCAAGATCTTCTGAGATACACACAACACTTTGAATAATAAGGCAGTATTACATTGCATCACCAAACTAAACTTCTGATTATCCTAAATTTGACCTAACCTAATGTAAGATCCAATTCCTACATGCTAAAACTTTACAAGTGTTTAATCAAAAAGAACACACATGCAGCCAATTCTGGTATCAGGGCAGTTACCTGAATTTGAGAGGCCCAGAAAGCCAACGGAAGTTTGGATATTCACTGCACCACAGCACTACAATAACTTTAGATAAGAATCTGATACTACTGGAAGTGAAACAAAACCAGTTTTTGCTTCCAGTACTAAGAATAGATATTTCTCAAAACAGGAAAGTAAGAGTGACTAGGAAAAAAAAAAACAAACCAAAACCCTGTTATGCTATAAGGAGTAGCCCACCTCATCTGCATATGAAAGGAAGCACAAAAGCATATGCAGCCCTTAAAAAAACCCTGCACAAGCGCATTTCTTTACAAGATTGTGGACCAAATTTCCTTTCTGACATTATTTGGAGAGTAATTCATGTGGTGTACATTTTCACCTGTATAAGTAAAATACAGTCGAAGAATTAAACTTTGAATTTCATTATGGAAAATTTACCTTTCTAATTAGGTGATTTTCTGTATCGGCTACATAAATAACATTATTTTTTATAGCGATCCCTTGTGGTGAGTTGAAAGCCGCCTCTGAAAATCTTCCATCTCTCCTTCCACTGTTTGGACCTACAAGTAAAACATAACAAACTCAAAATTTTGGAAAAAAGTCACCTTTAAAATAAAGTTAAAAATAAATAAAATAATGCATACATTTAAATCTCTAGAAGAATTACATATTCCAAGAGCTGCTTTCACAGCACCTTGTACATTTTACATTATTTGGTGTAGTCTCATTTTAGTCACTGTGCTATGTAATCAAAATAGCCTGGTGCTATTAAATTCTGAACTCAATCTGCATCAAGTTCTCTGCTTTTTTAAGCTCATATTTTAAGGATAGGTCTTACTAGGGTTCTAAATTGCTCTAGAGGAGTCCTAATAGGGTTCTAAATTGCGCTAAAAGACAACGGCAACAATGCAAGACAAAAAATTACAGTTTTTTTTATTCTTGACTACATCAAAGCAAGGCAGCAGGAAAAAAAAATTTCAAAAGCTCAACTCCACTGCATTGATTTAGATTTTAGTGTAATCACAGATGAAACTAAGATTTGATTATCAACATTTTCTCATTAAGAAAACTAATTAGGAAAAACATGATATGGAACTCATTACACAAAACACTAAGAATGATGGAGTGACAGTCTTCTGCATACAACAGTCTGGAAATAGGAACATGACAGTTTGAAGGTAAGCACTGTACTTCAAAGGAGGTAGCATTTAAAGTGCATCAGCAGGGTATGGCAGAAGATATTTAGGTATGAGTTATGTGTGTACCATGATTTATGATGCAAATAACAATTTCAACCTTTGTGCATGCCCACATTTATTACCGCATTATCAACTTCATTACATTATTTTCTGCCCACTGAATCATTTAACTGAGTCACTGAAATACAAAAACTTTTACAACCTCCTGTCAGGAATTAATTTAGACCTCGTCAGACACAACAGATTGAAGTACTGGTGTGTCAGATTCCAGCAGCTCACCTCATAAGTGAGAGGGTGCACATGCCCAGGGAAGGGAATAGCACACAATGCCACAGGGAGGAGGGTACCACTGGGACTTAGGACACTCCTGAATTCCTGTTTAATGACTGTCCCAGAACACTAAAGGGCAACTTGTAGGCAGAGACTTCCTCTCACATATCAAGCAGAAACCAAGTTCTCTCATATTTGTCATAAGAAATTCTGTTTGAATATCCATATAGGAGAAAGGTATTTACATCAATGCCTTAACGATAAATCAGATTTACTTGAATAAATAGCCTGTCTAACCAATTGCAGTGTCACTTCAAATAGCAAGAGAATTTTTCCTCCTTTTTTTAAACTGAAGAGTATTTTTATGAGATTTTTAGGATCCTGTCCTGGGGCAAGCATTAGTCAATTCCAGGCTAACTAATATAGGACACATCAGCACAGAGGTCCTGATTCTGAGACATAAACAAACCATTGTTTTCAATAATTTGAGGATTCTACCATTTCCTAAATTTGTCTATTATGGTTGTCCTAACAGTTACATACTTGCTGCACAAAGATGTAGCTGACCATTTTAATAGGTTTAAAAAAAGAACAATTTCACTTGTGAAACAGTAAAGCATACAAAGAGTGTGCAAATTGTCTTTGTCTGCATTATAAAGTACATTGTTATTTCACAAAAGCAACTATGGATGTTAGTTTTCTAAAGCTGAAATGTTACTTATATAAACTTTGCAATAAATATAACTAAATTTAAAACATTTTCACTATTTTCATAGCTTGTTTCTACATTATCATCTCCATTTTGACAAGAACACAGGTCTTTTTATATGTACTAAGGCAACTGCATTTTCAGGTTCCTGTGTACTTACTGGAATGCCACTGCTCTTAGTAATTCTCCTCTCTGGTTTTGAAACCAGAGATCCTAAACAGGAATGCTCTTCCATTAAAAAAACTCAATAACCAAACAAAAAGCACACATGAAAAACCTCTCCTCACAACACCACCACAACAATTCAAGGATCACTTCTATTGGAAAGGGAGGCATTACAGTCTGGTCTTTTCCCTACCTTGATGCTTAATGTGGATGTACATCCTTTACACCTAAACCCATTTGCAACTCCTTCAGAGGAATACAAAATGCAATTTGTAATTCATATTGGACATCACATGAAAACATGAATTTTAGTCAATGAAGCAATGAAAAACAATTGGGCATCTCCAACCATTGCATTAACAGTCTCCCACTGATGGTCTTATATCATACCCTCTCACACAGAGTAAAAGTGATTTTAGTGCAAAACAATATTCTGGCAATGCTTACAAACTGCCACGTCCTGCAGGAAAAGAATCAGCCCAGGAGGCACAGCAAACATACTCTACTCCTAAAATGAAACTGCTATAAAGAACTTACATATACATCCTTACCTCCAATAGTGTGTAAAATTTGTCCATTTTTATGAGTAACCAAAATCCTGTGATGTCCAGTGTCTGCTATGACCAACCTTTCTCCTGAATTGTCTACAGTCACTTTGCCAGGAAACAGCAGAGGAGAAGGTGGAAGGGAGTCTCTGTAAAGCTTTATTCCGATGTTGTTATCTTTGATTTGTCCTCTTTCCTTGTAGAATTTCAGTGTTATAGAAGTAAATAAAAACAATTTCTCTCTGTGTCCCTCTCCAACAAGAGAAAACAGCATATTTCCACGAGGCCCAAGAATGACCAGAGTTGGCCAGCAGGACACTTCTAGTTCATGCCACAGTGTTGCATCTGCATCATTTACTACAGGGTGGACAATATTGTATCTTAGAATGGCACTTTTAATGTTATCCAGAACTTTTTCATTTGGGAATTTTGCTGAATGGACACCAACAATAACCAGACCATCTGCAAAGAAAAAAGGAAGTTGTGCACTGAAATATATGTGAATAATCAACAAATAAATTAATGAATAAATTTAGTTTTTTTAAAAAATGGAAAAATCCAGTTATCTCATAATCTGACTGACTGCTTCCCAGAATGAGAGAGGACTTGAACAAACAGAAAGCAATTACATCACAGTAAGAATATAAATAGTTATGTATAGAAAATCCTGAAACTCAGAAATAACACTTAGGTAAAATTATCAAATTTTAGGACCCTTACTTCCCCAGCTGGCTGACATGAATTGTTCTCACTTCCTGAATCTCTACATACTAAGCTAAAAAATACTTTAAAAATAAATGTGGGTTAAGTTGTTGCTGTTCAACTGACAGTTTGGAGTTTTTTTAAGATACTAAGGACACCTCTTTGTTTTCTGATTCCTATATACAACCATGATGTTTTAGAAAATTCTTTTTCACAGTTAGCTAGAAGCCAAAACTAACAGCAATTGTGAAATTCCAGAATTACCTGGACATATCTACTCCTAGATAAACAGTAAAAGATATTATGAATAGGCCTCTGAAATCAATACAGTATTCTGTATTTCAAATAAAAATGGCAGCACTGACAACTAGGACAAAATGACAAAGAGTCATTTCAAACAAGGCAGGTTTGAATATAACAATTTCACAATTAAAACGTCTGATAACTGATACAGCCTGTTGGAGCAGAACATTGCAGTACCAGACAGATGAAGTTGTACAACCATTAACTGCTGAAAACCAAACAGCAGGTCAAATATTTTAACTGTAAAGGGATCAGTGCCAGAGCTTTTATCTGTCCTTCAAAAACATCATTAAAGCTAGAAAGACAATTCTATAGTGAACACCTCAACAGCACAAGTAAGGTACAACATTCCCTCATGAGGAAAACTCCTGTGGAAATGATGGATGCTCTGCTCAGAAATAACAATATGCACTCCATTTAAAACACTTTGAAGGATTACAGCAGAGCACAACACTGGATTTATGCCAAGCTATTTCTAAATATTAAAAAGTACTTCCTCTTATAGAAGTAATTTCTGGACTGCTGATAACATGAACTGAATATGCACTGGGGTTTAAAATAACTTTCTGAATGCCACTTGAAACACAGAAATAGCACCACTGAAGATAGCAGTGAGAGTGTATCAGATAAAGATGCTGGGCGACATTCAATCCTATGGAAAGCAGTCTTCATTCTGAAACAGATCTCCTGAAGTTCCAGACAATAGAACTATGGGACATGTACTATAATATTTATAATGATTTAGGATCATTAGATTCTTATAATGTTAGCTGTAAACTTCTACTGTCTGCTGATCACACAGCTGAAGTTTCAACATGTTCCATGTAAGGGCATTTGAACCACATTGAAAAAAAGTCATCAAAGCATGTATGAACAGAATATGTATGTACACAATGTACAGTCAGCTAGATCAAGGTTTATTCTTGTAACTGAAGAAAAGTAGGCAATATACCTTCAAGTATACAAATGAGACTGAATATCCAAATGCATTACGGGACAGATGCTTTACCCAAGCAAGATGTTTTATTTTCAAACTTTTATCTTTCTCAACCTTCTCAAGTGAACAACTCTCCCCTCCCCTTTCTGCTAGTAATTAATAAATCATGTTTACCTTGGGTGAAGAAGATGCACACTGATATAAGACCACATATTGAAAAATTTTCTATGGCTTAAAACCCTGCTACCCTTCCTGCCTCATATATTTATATACATTACAGTAATGTTAAGATTTAGACATGTAGCACAACGAAAAGACATTAAATAATCCTGAAAGGGCTGACAATCAAGACATTAAACCAGCAGAAAAGAACCAAAAGGAAGATCTACAGTGAAAAAACACAATGTATTTTTCTTTTTGTTTGAACTATCAAGCACCTCAATCTCTTCCTAAATCCAACTGCTATCCTCTGCCTCCTAATGGTTTAAATTTAAGATTAATGCTCCACACACCTGTTCTTCTTTCTTTTTACCTCTACTCTCACCCCAAACATCTCTTTTCTCACTCCATTTTCAACAGGATAGCTGAAATAAAAAAAGAAAACTTACAGAGGTAATTAAAATACAAAAATAATTTATCACCCATCAGCAAAGTAGTAACTCCTGTCACAAAAGTTTAATACAAGTCAAAGGAAAAAATATGTCTCCAAGCAGACCTTTAGTTCAGAGTGCTGCAGCCTCTTCTACACCAGTATAGAGATATTAAAGGAGCAAACTTGTGGGGAGAGCTTGTTAAAATGAGTATTTCGTTATCAGCTGATTTAACAACTTAGCATTAAAAACAGATTAAGGATATGACAGCTATCTTATTACACTCAAGTATACTATAAAATAGTTAACATTTAAAGGTATTATTCTTTTTATGCCAATATAATCTTCCAAAATCTGTATCTAGAGCTTCTTCCCAACATGCTTGATTCAGAACAATCCCCTTGTGATTTGCCATTCACCTTCCACGTAAAACTCACCCACTCCCAAAAATTGCCAGTAAGTTTTTATCCTTATAAGACAAAGTTCCTGTTATTTGAAACATTACACTGCATCTCTAATTTCTCCAAAGCAAACATCTACGCTTTCTGAGGCAGAAAAATTAGTTTGAATCTTCAGTGAAGTACTAAGTAACCTATCTAAAGCACTATGCAAATTTCAAAGATTTTGCAATTTCTTTCTCAAGTGAAAAAGGTAACACATGAAAATAAACACTACCAAAATTAAAACCAATCAGAAACAGCAATGGAGAATCAAACATTATAATGTTATTTACTACATATGTATTGTATTTAATACAATATTTTTATGACTGAAACTAACACTGTTCTTCATCTTCCTGTTTAGTCTATTAAAATATCCCAGATAAGTGAGTAGCTGACAGACTCTGTGTAAGACTACAGCTTATCTCTGAAAGACCCTCATGAAAAGACATTGCATTCTAAATAGAAATTATTTTTATTTCATGCATTTGTATTCAGTCAGAGTGAGACAGATTTCATTACATATGTGACTTTAAAGACCGTAATTCCCTCTCTAGAATATAGGGATATTAATGGTACACAACATGATATCAATACCAAAAAAATTCTGCATCAAGCTTACATATTTTGTTATTTCAGTTCCAATGGAAAAAAAACCAAAAAAACTATATCGTATTCTACCACCTGTCTCTCTCCATTTGACCACCTTTACTATATTTTTCTCAGAGCTGGTTCTTCAGTCAAAGGTAGAAAGTTACCTACTTATATTTATTTTGAGCCAGTGTCTCACATTCTTGAATCTTGAACTTTTTGAAAGTTGACTTATTTATAGAGACATCAGGTTTGGGCTTCAAGCACATATCCTGTTCATGTAATTACACAGACACAACTTTATTTAACCCCATTTAAAAATGTGATGGAAGTACACATAGTCACCTTTTTTAGGCTACTTAAAAGATTAGAAGACATTTTTAGACACCTTTGAAATACTGCCAGCAGTTTAGTAACCAGCAACAAAGTGACTCAGCTCCTCAGCCTGCAACAGTGCCAGGAAATTCTATTCCAAGCCAGCCAAAGCACTTTTACCTTTATCAGAGTACTGGTGCTCTAAGGCGTGGAGGTCAGGCAGTAGGTGCAAGCAATTGATGCAGCAGTAAGTGAAGAAATCCAACACCACAACTTTTCCACAAAGGTCTTTGTGAAGAGAAATAGGACCTTCAGTGTTTAACCATTGCAAATCTGGAATTCAGAGAACAGTGATAGTCAGTTAGGGGAAGGGTAGGGAAAGGCACCAACACCACACAATGCTCCTGGTGCTTTAACTTTAAAAAAAGAAAAAAGAGTTTGACATCCCTTTTTATGCAAGTAGAAAAGCAAACAAAAAGTCTTTTATTTGTCCAACTCATCCTTATGTTCCACAACTCTTCATAATTAGTAAATTAAAATATTATTAATAAGATTCACTGTAAAATGAAATTGTAGTTTATATCTTTACACAAGCACTTTTTAATTGAAAGAACATGTAAGCCTCAGAACAAATTTCATACATTTTAAAATATGACCTACATTATGACCCAACAACACCATTTGGGTAACAATCAATTATTTAAAATATAAAGGCTACTAAAAGTTTAAAAGTGTTTTAATGATTTTTTCCAACAGTTCTGGAAAGAACTGATTTCAAAGATCATTGGAATATTCTTGTGCTTATAGCTTTGATTGTGATTTTCAAAGTTTGAAATGACGGGTATCAATTCTGTCACATGGGAAGAAATACAACTTTTTCAGATATGCACAACAGTACTCATGGTCATTTATTTTAACCACTTGACATAAGACAGGAAAACATTCTTTCCTCCTCTGATCCCATCAAAGGTATCAAGATAAGGAATAAATATCCTAGAATGTGGTGTGCCAGTACTATCTCTGAACATTTCTGAAAACTGTAGAGGGAAAAAAGATAGTTATGATAAAATGCAAAGCTAACTAGTTTTTGAACTTTCACTTTGACAGTTTCAGAAAATAAGTTCTTAAGGCTCCAGAAGTTATTCCAACTCAAGTCAGCAGGAGGCTTGTTTTGTATTTCACTAAGAGGAGGACTGTTCTCTATCTCCATATATTTATAAACATAAATGGATGCATACTCATTTAGCTTTGATGAGAATAATGAGAATAATTCAAGCATATGCATTATTCCCCCAGCTTTTTCAAAAGAAAAGGGTAGTTCATATATTTCACAGCATTTTTCCCCTTTCACTAGAACTAAAATACCTTTCATAGATGTTGAGCTCTTTTTAGAGGAGAAAATAAGTGACAGAACACTGAAACAATACTAATGGCAAAAGCTAAAATTCAACTCAGGGCCCCTAATCTAGACAGAGAGAGCACTCCTTTTGCTCCACTGGTTAAAAACCACAATTTATTCCCAAGATAAGTGTGATTTTAACCCTGAAATTCACCTCCTGAGGTCTCTGTCTTGCAGTATGATGTGAGCTCCCACAGCTGCAAAGGAGCCTCTCAAAGGTTAAAAAGACCATGAGCAGGACTTGCAAAGGTTTAACCTGTTATTTCCCCTTGGCACAAGAAGAGACGTGGAAATGTGGGAAACCACCCCAGGAGGACAAATGACCTCTCCAGCAGAATTTGTATTACCAGGGGTATGAAAATTGCCAAGCGCGGCTTGTCATGGGGACAGAGAGCTGGGGAACATCCTAAAGGATGCTCCGGGAAACCAAGAGAGCTCAGGAGAACGCAGGGAGAGTTAGCAAGGTTCTCACTATGACCAGAGGCGACAGATATAAATATACAGTACAGACTGGAGCAGATTTAGAATACAGGCTTTACACAACGTGTTTTGGCAGCCAGGGAGAGAATGTTTAAAGGGGCTCTTTTGCCTTGCCCTTCGCTCCTAGTGCTTCCAGGTGCGGCATTTCCTGTAGGCACAAGTGCCATTTAAACAGCAGCTCACGGGGCCGGCCCTGCCCGGTCCCCGCAGGCAGCGGCACCTCCAGGCAAAGCCCACACGGGGAGAGCCCGGGCTCCGCCGCCTCTCCCGGGGACAGCCCCGGCCCCGCCCGGGCCGCGCCACCCACCTCCGCCGAGCTCGGGTACCGTCAGGTCCCGCTCACGGCTGTCCATTTTCTTCAGGTACTGGTAGACCAGGTTCTCCTTCTCCTGGGCAGTGTCAGCGTCGAGCAGCGCGTACTCGAGCTGTGTCTGGGCGGGCAGGAGCCCCGCCAGCCCGCCCGCCGCCATCGCCTCACCCGGGCGCTGTTTACCGGCCTGGCGCTTCACCGCCGCACATTCGGCACCGCCCGCGCCGCCAGGGCGGAAAACCGCGACTGAAAAAGAAAAAAAACCACAAAGCACAGACACGCAATAACTCGTCTGTCTTAAAGCTGGACCTCCTCACTTATTCGCTGTTTTTACGTATCCTTGGTATCCACAGCAGCACATTCCCAGAGGGAGCCCATGGTGGCGATTCCCGCGCGGCAGATTCAGCACAGCCCGTGTTTCCTGCCCGGCTTCTTTAGCGTTTTTAAGATGCAAAAATTGAGTAGCACCGGGAAAAGTCGAAAACAAGCTCCGGTAATTTAAACGGTGGCATTTGGGCTTTTTGGGGGGCATATAATGGGAGAAGGGGGTAAGTTGAGGGACAGACGCGGTGACGAATCTGCGGAAGCGAATGCGCGGCCGCTGTGGGAAACGGGCGAGGAGGCGGCACCCGCGGAATCGGCGGGATCCGGACATCCCGGGGAACATCCCGGGACATTCGGGAGCTCCGGGACGTCCCAGGGAGCATCCCGGACACTCGGGGACATCCCAGCTAACATCCCGAACACTCCGGGGCACCGGGACATCCCAGGGAGCGTCTCAGACACTCGGAGGTACTGGAACACACCGTGGAGCAGCACCGGGACCCTCTGGAGGAGCATCACTTCCCCCCTCACTCCTGGGGGACGCTCCGGAGGAGCATCCCGGGACACCTCGACAACGATCCCGTAGCTGAAATCTTCATCGTTTTGTCTGAAAATTTTCCTGCTCGGGCAGGAATCTTTAAAATCTTCCTGTCCCCGCCGAGGCCGAGTGGCGCTTGCGATGCCGGGGGGAAGCTGAAGGAAATGGCCCACCCTGGAAGGCTTTGCAGACTCGGACCCCGTGTGACAGGAGAAATTGCAGATCTGCAAAGAGACGCTCATTAAATTATTTTTGGGATAGGATCCACCATGCTCCTGTCCCATCGGGGACTGCTGCTTGGTTTGTGGCCCAGTGTTGCTTTTTTGACATGGGCTTCTGGAGATTTTCCTCAGATAGTGAAGAGTGGAGGGAAGAGAAAATATATTAGCTGGAGGAAAGGCAAGTTTGGGAACTGTTGCTTAAAAGAGAGTGGAGTATTTAATGTGTTGCCATGTCTGATGATGCTTTATTGGAAGAGGACATTTGGGAGTACAAATCCATTAGGAGGCAAAAGCATCAGGGTAATTCACAGAGCACCTCTACTCCTGTGCAGGAAATAAGTGATGGCAAGGGCAGGGCAAAAAGAAAGAGAAATAGGAAAAAGAAATCCACAGAAAAAACTGATACACCACAGAAAACCAAGCAGAGCTCACGGCCAGGTCAGGATGTGGATCAGTGTAAAGAAGACAGTAGTGTGCACTCCCAGGAAAGCGTGAGTAGCCTGGCAGAACAGAGCTCACAAAATGCAAAGCCCGTTCACGATGGATTCTGCCCCAGCTGCCAGATGCCTTTCTCTTTGCTACTGGTCCAGACACCTCAGTGGCATGTCTATGAATGTTTGGAAACTCCAGGACCCATTGAAAAAGGTATGAATAGAATAAGAAAAAAGCCCTCAGAGCAACTTTGCAGACTTCTCACAAATCGTTGCTGCAAAGTTGTCTTTTTTTAATTCAGCTCAAAATCTGAAATGGTAGTTGGTATGACTTCTGTCATGCTTTATTATGTTGTTGTCAATCAGTCCTATTTTTGTATGAAATTTTTGCTTCTTTGTGAAGAACATTGAAATTTAATATGAAAATCTCCTTTCAGAATCTAATCTTAAAACTCTGAGAAAGTTTCACGACTATTTATCAAGTTTTAGTATTTCATTGAACAAACTGAATGTGCATGTTTAAGATAATGAAACCTGTTACAATTACTCCACGTCAGAAAAGAACCTTCAGGCACAAGGGTGCTACTTTTGAGATCAAGTTTCTTTCTCTGTAGATACAGATTTTATTAGCGTGTATCCATGTTGATATGTGATTTTTTCAGTTGTGTATGGACATTTGGAAGCTGAAATATGCCAATTTACTTGAAATGTTAGCTTGTGTGCCAGTATGGTTTAGAAATTTTATAGAGAAACAGAGATTAACATTCCTGTATCATAAGACAACTGTTTTCATTTGAGCTCTGTGCAAGAGGAAAAAATTGACACATTCCAAATTCTAGTTTCATGGGGAAATACCATATCTGAAAAGATTCAGGTATGCAATTTATGTCCTTACCTCATAACTTTTGTAAAACAGAACTCATACAGTCAGGAAATGTGAGTAAAGGCTGTTTTAGGTAATGCAACCAACTCTCCTTTTTATATTTTGATAACTTTCCTAGAGTTTCTTTTTCAGAACAGTGAAATATCCTTTGTCCTTTCACGCTGATTTTGGCAGTGCTTTTAATTTAAGGCAGGTGTTTTCACACCTTATTTCCATCTTACTCCCATAATTAACAGGTGAAAAATCCTTCTAATGGGTTTATGGATTCACTTTAAAAGCCTGAAAAGTTAGGCTGGCAAGCTGTTAGTGGGAAGAGCTTAGGAAAGAGCTATAGATTTTTTTTTCCCTAGTATCTTAATGCTGAATGTTTTCTTCATATAGGTGAATACACAACTTTTTTTTTTTATTACATTCTTAGTGTGTAATATCAGACAATCTGAAATAGAATTTCAGGTTAATTCAGAATTGAAGTTTGGTTTATTTGTTACTTATGTTTGAAATGTACTGGCTGCTTTTGGTGCTACTTCTCTTGAGCTTGTTACTTGAATATGAGACAGTTCTAAACAGGAAGCTGTGGTTACAGGAGTACATTATTGAAACAGGGTCAAGTATTCTTGTGGTTATTGTGCTGCATAGCTCATAGTGCTGTTTGAGCAGCAGCAGTTTGATTTTAGGCTGGAAGCATTCTCATTTCTCAGTGCAGAGCAAAAGGCCTTGGTAGCTTGAAAATTACTTTCTCCTTGTGCTTTTTGTCCTCCAGCAGCTGTACTTATAAGAAAAAGCTCCTAAATGTTATGTCATGTGTGATTTTTATTTTACCTGTGCCAACAATACTTGCAAAGGTATTAACATTAAACCTTTGTTTAATTCTTTCCATAGAGTGTCCTGATGGTTTACTGTGCACCTCCACCATTCCATCTCACTACAAGCGTTACAGCCATTTCCTACTTGCAGCAAGCAGGGCAGGGGAGTATCTTGTGAACTCTTCAGAAACCACTGTAGAGATGAAGGTGACATGTTCTTCTGCTGCAAAGCCCAGCTATTCCCCAGGTTTTGCAGAGGAAACCTCATGGAATGAGAAACCCTCTACTGAAATAAAGCATGTCCCAAGTGATGACTGTGCATCAATGGTACGGAATTCAATGCAAATGAAGTCTCTAAATATAACTAGTGGGAGTACTTCCTTTTTTGCAGGTGTTGAAAAACCTCAACAGATGGTAGATAATTATTGTAAATTTGAATTTTTTGATTTTGCGTCCTCTCAAAAAAGTGAAACAGGAAAAGATCTGTGTATTGAGAAAAATACAAGTCAGCTAAGTCTGCTACAGTCAGGAGTGGACTTCAATGACTGTGAAATTTCTTACTCTCCACTAAGTACATTTGAGGAAAGTGAAGAGGAAGAGGAGGAGAAAGTAAAAGTATCACAGAATAAATTATTCCAAGTGCTGAACTCAGAAGGAGACTCTAGTTCTATGGCATTTAAAACATTTGATGGACCTCTCTTACAGAGGAAGCCTCAGTATGAGCATACAAAAATAGAAAATTTCATAGCTAAAAAAACCCTCTGTGAGGAAGAAAATACACTGAACCATCTAGATCAGCAAGGGGTGGTAGCCAGTGGGTCCTCTTTTGCTTCTAGCTACAAGGAGGCTGAACAGCCAGAATTTATTTCCTCTGCTGGCAAAGCAGGAACCACAGAGTCAGAAGATGCTGGTGCTCGTGCTCTGGATTCTGCATATGTGAGTTTTACTGAGACATCGTCACTGCTAGACAGAGAAGGTGCTGGTTCTCTTCTGACACAGAAGAGTAATGTTTTGAGGGAGCCAAGTAACTTTTTAACTCATGCTGATAAAATGACTGCCAGTACAATTGAAAAAACAGCTCACCAGGAGAGTTTGCAGACAGCAGTGGAGAAAAAAGGAAATCTTCATACAGCTGCTGTGTGCTTTCCCAGTCCCATCTCTTCTAAATCAATGTCATCTCTTTCATTAGCATCTATGAACACTAAATCCAGTCCTGCCAAAGAACTTAAACAAATGGACATTGGTGTTTTCTTTGGGTTAAAACCCAAAGCAAAGGAGGAACACAAAGGAGAGCCATGTTTGAGTGAGAAAAAGCAGATGCCAACCTCAATATCTCCTAAAGGGAGGAGGCCCAGACAGCAAAAAAGGAAGGCTGAAGGGTCTGTGGAAGATGTGGAAGCAGTTACAGATAGTTCAACTAAAAATGAAGCCATTGCAGATGTACCTTCTGGTGGCCAACGAAGGTGGAGAAAAAAATTTAAAGAATTACCTGCTACAGGTGAAGAACCAAGTAAAAAACCCTGCCCCTTCTACAAGAAAATTCCAGGTGAGAGGTAACTTGGTTTTTTGTAGAAGTTAATTTATTTTGTCTAAGGTGTTGTGGCTTGTCCTGATTTTGGACTTCGGTGTTTTTACTCTTGATAACTACTTGCTTAAATTATTTTGAAGATATATCTGGTTAATACATGCTCCTAATTCCTGACATTAATTTTTTTGCATTGCTTCAGTTGTATCTGAAAATAGTGCTGTCAATACCAATCATTTCCTTAACACTAAGTTAAAACAATTGAATTTAATTTTTCATTGGAAATTGAATAGTATTAGAAATACGATTTATTTCTACTATGAAAATGAAGGAAACTGAGTAGAAGAGTTTAGTTAAGAAAACAGCCAAGAATTTCTCAGGGTCTCCTCACTCAATTAGGTAAATTAAAGGATAATGGTTCAGCATGTTAAAGAAACCTCAGATGCTCACACCACTAAAGTCAGTTTTGAGTCTGGTACCTCTCAAACACTTGAGGGGTTTTTGGTTAGGGATTTTTTGCTTAGATCAGACTGCTGTGGTTTTTTTGACTATAACTTCTAGCCTCAATTAGGTGTAACTATTTTTAGTTCTCCTAGAAGATCTGGGAAATTTGTGTAACATAAAATGAAAAACATTTGAGTGCCACCAGCTGAATTAGTTCTGTGTACAGTTTGGTGGTTTTAAGAAAGTATAACCCAATGGAAAAGGACTGTTAATCAGTTTGTTTGCATTTAAAAAGAGGTATTTGCAGAGGGAACAGTTGTCTTCTATACATCTCTCTTTATGTAACATCTTTATGCAAACACTGAAAGCATATGATGCCAAGTCAGCCATGCTTCATCTCAGCAGATAGGTTTGAAGACCCCAGGTTGCTTGCTTAATAATTGTTACTGCATGCTTTAAGAGAAAGATTAAATTTAGAATAATTGAAGAATTGCAGTTTGATTGCAAAACACAGTTCTGTTTAGTTGCAGTTACTGTTTTGTGTTAAGATATTGGTATTAGAATTCAATCTATGTGAATTTCAAAAATACCAGTTGAATGCAAATAAATGTGTCTTATTTTCTTAACCAGCTGCCATCTGTATAAGAGGGAAGCTGAACAACATATTTGGGAGGTCTTTGAAAGTATTTGTGAACACTTTGTGAAATTTTTATTTTAGTAAGTGAAAAATCTCTTGCAACTGTTGACTGGTACACAAAACAGGTTAATCTGTGAATGGCTCCTTCAGTTGTATGCAGAGTAACTATTACCTTTTAGTTGGGAAGAAAGAAAGAAAACAGAAGCAACTTCTGATTAAAAATTGATTCTGAACTATGCATGTTTACTGACTGGCTTCTCTTCCCTCTTTGCTGTAGGAACCGGTTTTACAGTTGATGCCTTCCGGTATGGAGAAATTGAAGGCTGCACAGCTTATTTCCTTACTCATTTTCACTCTGACCACTACTGTGGACTTACAAAAAACTTCAGGTTTCCCATCTACTGTAATAAGGTAAGGTTTTTCAAGATTGCTAGATACCATCATGTGCAGCTGTAATCACTTTTGTACTGATGGAAGTAAATAGAAGATCAGTGGTTCCTTTATTTGGGTCAGTGGATATGTACATGGGAAAGTGCATTCTGTTTCTGAGAAAACCTTCCCTTATTTGACTGATCAAGAGAATTAGTAAAACTTCCCTGACTAGCTACCATGAAAAAAAAAATCAAGTTTAAAAAGGTTCTTTAGAGGTCACATAGAGTCTCCTGCACAATGTGGGTCTACCTTCAAAGTTAGATCAGGCTGCAGGGAGTCTTTTGTCAGTCAAATTCTGAACATAGGCCAGATTTTACTATGTCTTCTTGCAACCTGTTGCAGTCCTTGCCTTTTCTGGTGGTTTTCCCCCTAATAATACATTTGAAATTTCTGGTTTTGCCATTTGACATTGTAGCTGGGGTTTTTGTTTCTTTTTGTGTGCATCATGGGGAATCTGGCTCAGTTTTTCATGTAAGCATTCCAGTGATGGATGTCTGAAATAGATTCTGCATGAATCATCTCTTTTCCATGTCAAGCAAATGGAATTATTTTAGATTGATGCTTTGTGTCCTGTACAATGTGGCTGCTGAACGGCCACGACTGCCATTAGCTCTTGTATTTCCAACCAGCTCTTCTTTACTTGTAACATGGTAGGGCACCTTGCCTAGTCAGCACATCCAGAGTTTGCATCAAAAAAACTATTTATGATTCATTCTGGAAGTTTCCTGGAGTGCTTGTGTCCTGTGTTGCCCATGCAGTTGGAGTGACTTTAATCCTCCATGATAAGATCTGGGGGCCTGTTACCTGGAAGCTTCTTCACTTGTTTAAAGAAGGTTTTACCCACCTCTTCCTCATGACTTGATAGTCTGCAACAGATCTTCTTCCTCCTTGCTTGCCTCCTTTCTGATTCTAATCCATAGCCTGTTGACAGGCTTTTAAAAGTTTGCTATCCAAAGACAGCTTTTCTCAGTTTGCTTTTTGGGAAATAAATCCTGCTGAAAGGCTTGATTATACCCAGGGCCTTACAGTTTCTCTCTAAGCCAGACTGGCTTTGAGAGTTTTTGTTTCTAAAACAAACACTGCTTCTTTTAGATTTTCTTCCTGTTTTAAATCCTTTCTGTGTTCCAGGTAACTGGCAATCTGGTGAAGAGCAAACTCCGAGTCCAGGAGCAGTATGTCCACGTGCTGCCGATGGACACGCAATGCGTGGTCGATGGGATCAAAGTGTTGTTGCTCGATGCCAATCAGTAGGTATCCCTGCATTTCTTGTGGAAAACTTCTTACAGGTAGTTAACTCTTGAAATAGATGAGTTATCTTCAAAAATGAAATGGGCTTTTTTGAATTTAATTAAGTTGGTTTTGTGTACATTTTGTTAACCACATGTAGTTCCATAATTTTTATGTTTATTGAGAGGTTGAATGATTTTGTAGTGGTCTGGATGCTTCCTGGTTTTTGGTGTCTAGTTGGGAACCTAGTAGATTTGATTATCAGATACATTAGGTTTCTGTAGCTGGAACTGATGATAGGGGAAATCCTGAGCCAAAGAAAAATGTGGTACTTTGGATCCTGTGAGAGACAGAACCTAGGTAACATTCTGAAAATTGAACTTTGAAGAAAAGGCTGTTGAAATCTGGACTGAATACTGAATTTTGTGATACAGGGTGAGATTTTGTCTGTTAGACTGGCACTATGTGGTAATGCTGGATTTAAAGTTCAGTAGCAGTTGACTTTCAGTCCTGTGCTCTTGTTGTTCTGTCTCTTGGTACTTTTTTGGCTGTGGTGTAGAGGAAGACTCCCTTCCCTACAGTACATATATTGAAATGCAGGACTGTGTCACAACTGCTTTGAACATTGCTTAATGTAGGATGTGTTTATGCTTGGAGCGATAAAACTGCATGAAGTCCTCTGAGAACTCTCTCTAGGAATGAAGGAAGCCTTGTTGCTTATGTAATTTGTATACTTCTTATTTTTCCTGTTTGTCCCTCCGATTCTCTGCTTCAATTTAAAAGCCTTACTCAGCTACAAGTTCAGCTCCTTGAAGAGTTCACCAATTCTGTTATGTTAACTGTGTTTCATGCCAGTTTTTCTTTTTTTTTTGAGATTTCATTCACCCTTTGCAGATGACTGATATCTAAATAGTCCCACTCAGGTTTTCCAGTCTGAGCTCTTGCCCTTCAGAGCACTTTGGCAAGCAACTGCAGAAGGCATGATGGGTTCACTGTCCCCAGTAAGGGAGTTGTATTTATCAACAGGGAGTTCTGGATTTAGGACAGCATTTAAAATCTGCAAACTGAATTTAAAAGAAAATGCTCCAGTAAGTCCCTCAGGAAGGAAGATGAGTCTGCAGCAATACAGTTCTGTTTCTCTTGGACAAGAATGCTGCTTCTCTTTGGTATGCTGTTTCCCCTTTGAATCAAATAATAGGATGATTGCAACTGAGGCAGGATCTTTGTTGTGCCTAGAAGGTGGGGTGTCCCAAAAAGGCAGTTAATGTTTGATTGCTTTACTGTTGATTTACATTTTTTTTTCTTCCCATCTCAGGTGAGAACACAAGTCAAGCTTGTGTGTGTCCATAGGCTTACCTGCAGAATTCCTTAAGAAATCAGAAATTTCTAGCTAAATTAGTCTGCAACGTAGCTATGATTTAAAATGCTACTCTGCACATGTTTCTATTACTGAAGGGTAGTCTATCTCCTAAAGTAGTTTATCAATATAGAGAGCTGACATAATTGGTTTTTTTGTCATTTTTTTTTGTTTGCTTCAGTTGTCCAGGTGCAACAATGATCCTTTTCTACCTGCCAAGTGGAGCTGTTATTCTGCACACAGGGGACTTCAGAGCAGACCCTTCCATGGAGCGCTACCCTGCTCTGATGGGCCAGAAAGTTCACACTCTTTACCTTGACACCACGTAAGTTGTCTGGAAGTGGATTTTTTTGTTGCTGTTAATCTTAGTCTTTTCAGTTTAGTAAGGCTTTATATGCACCAAATAAATGAAAGTGTAAATGACATTGCTGTGGTAACACTTGTTAGTTTTATTTAGTGCTGAATAAAAGCAGATATTTATTAAGATCCATGTATGTGTCATTTGTTCATTGGTTATGCTGTTACATTAGAGAATGAAAGTGCGTGGTAGAAAAGATGCTGAAATATTTGCTCAGATCACTGTTTAGATTTTTTTATTATTTATAAGTGGTATTAAATTCTGGATGTCAAAACTCATACATTCAATATTCTGCTTTAAAACAAGAGGTCTATGGAACAGTAATGTTCAGTGGATTCAACTCTGTTATGAAAAGAGGTGTGAAGGAATTCAAAGGTGAAAGAATGCCAAAAGGCTGAATCAGTTTTGGGGATTTTCATTAGACCTTTCTCTGATTCATGTATTTAAAATTGTTTTTGTGTGAATTATGACTAATACCCAGCTGCAGACTTTTATTTCTGTTCCATGTGTTTCTGTGAATGAGTAATGATTTATATTATGGTTTGCGTGTGTGACAAAAAATAGATGTAAGGATATAATCAGGACGTGATACAGATATCTAGCTTGCGAGAGCATTTGGTATTTATGAAGAAGAAAACGTAGAATTCAGTGTCAGAGTGAATAGTTTTAGAGAAAATGATATTCTCAGTGTAATTTTTGTTGCAACAATTTGGTCACCTCAGTGTTTCTAATAGACTGCGATTATATAGAAGAATAATGTCTTTTTCACTGACTGCGTGCATGGAGTTTTGAGGGCCTTCATGGTAATTTCAGATGTCTTTTATCTTTTATAACAAAGTGATATATTTTGTTTCCACGTCCCAGATACTGTAGCCCTGAGTACACTTTTCCTTCACAACAAGAGGTTATCCAGTTTGCTGTTAACATTGCCTTTGAGACGGTGACTTTAAACCCACGAACTCTAGTTGTCTGTGGCACTTACTCCATTGGAAAAGAGAAAGTCTTCTTAGGTATGTAAAAGAAGTATATTAGATCAAATAACTAATTTCATGTATAATTATATAATAATGAAGCCACAAGACGGCTTTATTGAAGATATAAAAGGTTGTTTAGTCTGAATGTTCAGATAGTGTGTAAAGAAATTAAATGTGTTTAATAATCCTCCTGCTATTTTTTTAGTTTTCTAATCAGTAAGTTTTAACTGTCTGGAAGAAATAGTGTTCCACCATGTTTACAGCCTTCCCCCCCATACTGAATATACATGTGGCCCATTTAGATACTAACTGTATGAACCTCTTTAATTGATTGTGGTGAGAAAATTGCGAAGGGTGATTAAAAAAACTAAATAAATGAGGTCTTTATGACATTTTTGTTATTAATAATTTCATGCTGTGAAGAAACAGCAAAGGGATGTTATTCTTAGACTTCTATTTTGAATTTTTCTTTCCAGTTTATATTATTTATCTTTTCTGACTAAATGAAGATCTTGTGTGCTACGCTTCACTCAGTTACAGCACCAGGAGCCAACATGATTGCCCAAATGTCTGCTTCAGAGCTGGCAGATGTGTACCATTTGTGCTTTTGTGAATATTCAAAATCATCAATACAAGACCTACTCTCACTGAAATCTAGTCTGTCTTCAGTGTGGGCTGTATATCACATATTCCAAAACTGGAATGTTTCTGATATCTTTGGAATAAATACCAGCTCACCTCAGTAACATTCTGCAAAAGAAATATGACTTAGAATTTATCAAGATACTTTTCCTTTGTTTTCAATCTGTCATACAAAATTCTGCTGCTAAAATGTGGGGGACAAATGTTTTTAGTACCCATTAGGATTCTCTTAATGTCAGAATACAAAACACTATATTCTGTTGAATATTGATTTCTTTTCTAATAGTCAAAATTAGCTTGTACAATAATCAGGACTATCTCCAAAACAAGCCAAAAAAGAACTCTTACAATTTTCTTTATCTGATTTCTTCCTAATGAATCCTAAAGCAATTGCTGAAGTTCTGGGCTCAAAAGCAAGCATGTCCCGTGACAAGTACAAAACCCTGCAGTGCTTGGAGTCAGAAGCTGTTAATTCCCTCATCAGCGTGGACTGGAAGGGTACTTTGCTTCATGTTCTTCCCATGATGCAAATTAATTTTAAGGTAAGTTCAGAAAATGGACTCTGTTGATGAACCTGCTAGTAGAATTCTCTTGGCTCCTCCCAACCAGTGCTGTGTTTGGTGCTTTTTAACCTCTTGTCAGATCATATTTATTTATTGGAGCTTTGACATGTAGCAATACATTGAAAATGAAATGCAATTAAACATTAATAACTTCTCCAAACATGATGTGGTGCTTGTACAAGATAAGGTGAGGCTTGTTCAAAGACCTGCTCTTTGCAGGCCTTTTTGAAGTAGATTTATGTAATGACTGCCTGATCTGTCCTCTTAGCAATTAGTATGTTGTGACATGGAGTTCCTTCTTTCAGCCTTTTACCTGGTCCAGTGTAGGAAAAGTCTAAAAGGATTTTATGCCTGTGAACCTCTGTTTGGAGGCAGCCTATGAGCATGGCTAACTACCAGTTCTCTAATATTTGTCACAAAAGCAAGTAAACCAGTTAATTTTAAAACATTATTTTCATCTAGGTGGATTTCAAATGTACATTTGGTTGAGACTTGAGCTTTTGTTGTTGAGCATTTTTTCTGGGGAATTTCGTAGTTTGGAAAGATGACTAATTCCTAGGTTATTCTAAATAGATTACAGAATACTTAAGGGCAGTAAGGTAAAGCAGCAGGCTCTAGATTAAAGGTAACCTGGAAGAAAGTAAAAGATCAGTGGTTGTTTATGCCTTACAGGCTTGGATTAGTTTTCCTGTTTTGCTTCAGGCCTGCTGTGCCATCTCAAGCAAATCCTTCAGAGCAAGATGGTATTTAGCTGCAGGACTAGTCAAGGTCAGAGTTGACCTAAAAAGGAGTAAAAAAGGCTATATGGTTTGGATGGAGCTGCAGGAGATGGAACTTAGTATCTTAATGCTTTAACTTTTTTCCATGATGTTTTCTGTGGTGGAGCAGAAAATGAGTAATGGAAATATGTATGGATTTATTTTTAGTGTGGTGTGTTGTCTTAAACAGTAACTTATTTTAGTTCCTTCTGCAGATTTCTGGGTTGCTAAGTCACCTGTCCCAGCATGCATGGATACTGACACAGCTGGACTTTCAGGGGGTGGTTCAACCCTCAAGGGCAGCTTTGCTTCCCAGAGGGAGGCAGTTGTGTCATGCAGGGTCTCACCTCTGAGATCAGGAGGCTCTGGACAAATCTACAGTGTGACAAAAGCCATGCCTGGACCCTGAAAAGGGCCAGGAAAGATGAAAGGCACAGGATCTAGTGGGTCAGAGTCCTGGTCTGACAGCAGGAGCCTCTGTGCTGGGGCTGTGCCCTTAGGTGTGGGTTGAGTGTGCTCTCATGCCATCCTTAGTGATGTTGTGCCTGTGTAAGCTGGGGACACTCCCAGAGTGCCAAGCTGCCAATGAGGCTGCTCCTAGAGTAGTGCCTGGGTGGAATGTACTGTCAGTAAAATGTGGAGGATTTTAAACGCTTAAAGATGAGCTCATATGATCATTTATCTTACTTTTGGATTTGATCTATATTAAGAAAATACAAAAAAAAAAAAAACCACCCCAAAAATGTGGTACTTCACTGCAGTATTTGGTTTTACCTCAGTAAAATACAGGGATTGCTGTATGTGCTGACAAATGGCTGTTCTTGAAAAAGCCAGATGAGTTTAAATGGTGTTAGGGCTGGTGGTAAATTAAATATTTAATCATATTTGAGTCTTTTCCTACCTTACAGAATCTGTTTGTGTACGCTGCTGACTTTAGTGACACTCTGAGTATCAGGCTGTCATGGTGATTGAAGGAGGTTGGTGTAGCAGTGAAATATACTTTCCATTCAAAAGGATGAAGGTTTAGAACAGTGTTGGCTAAAGCAATAAATGAAGAAATTGGAATGTGTATTTAAAATGGACTTGCTATGAGTAGATGCTGTAGTCATTTATTTTGGGGAAGGAGGCCATCTTTTCCAAAAATGCATGTATGGTTCTTTTGCAACAAACAGTTTCTTGTTACTCAAAAATTGAGGCTTTTGGCTAATTTCACTATGCAGTGGAAGATTTCCAGGGAACTGAGTTCTGTGGGTCTGTGAATCTCTTCCACGTTGTTTAACTCAGCAAGGTCTTGTACTGGCATTGAGGTGAGACTTTCAGAAGTGCTTGTGATTGAAATGCACAAATAATTTTTTTCTAAGATTGAAATTGCATCCTTAGTGTGAATGTTACACACTTGATTGATAACAAAATTTAAAAGCAGATTAGCATTGTTAATATAATAATCATTGCATTTGAATTCCTATATTTAGATTCCATTAGAGCAAGGGGAGCAAATATATGAATAATTACCTTAATCTATGTTAATCTTCCCAAAATGAAGTGTGAAGGAGAATTAGACTGCTACAGTTATTGCTTTAATCAAGTGAGGACTGAACATTCACAGTGTATTCAAAGTCATAGCAGTGAGCCATAATTCCTGTTGCTAAATGAAATGTCTGCTGTGGTAGGGTTTTTAAAAATTCTTTTATGTTTTGGTTTGATGGATTCTATATGTTGCTACTGGACAGTGTACTGAAGATGTTGCTAAACACTTTTTCTTAAAAGCACTTTTCTGCTGCCTTGTTTTATAGCTGTCGAGTGTCTGTCAGGCTGGGTAATGTTCTATCACAGCTCGTCTATCCCCCTCTACCCTCCTTTTTAATCTGTTCTTATTTTGTATTCCTCTCTCTCCTGCTAATATAAAGTTTATGATTTTGAGTTCTGTAACCTTGTAGGGCTTTCAAATTAGGAATTTGCCTGTAAGATTTTATACAGGACGCATGAAATTGATTTTCTATTTTTAACTTGAAGTAATACTGACTTTGGTGTATCCAGGAATAGGATTGTACATACTTGGAAACTTTTTCAAGGTAATTTTCTTTTTTGAGAAGATGAGAGGTAATTTCCTTCCTGTCTTGGAGAGGTGGTAAAAGATAGTTTAGTGCTCAGAGCAATACTCAGCTCATGCTGGCTTGCTGTAAGTTTTTTGGGGTAGGTTAATTGACTTTGTTTACTTCTGGGCATAAGCAGGTGTCAGGACCACTGTGGCACTGCAAATTAACCAGATAATTTTGCACTGAAGCAGAATTTCACCATCTTCTGTCTCCACTCAGCTGCTGACCTCTAGTTTAGAAGCAGAAATGAATGATTTGTGGAGCAAAATTTATAAGAAGGTGTGATTATTCCTTATGTGTTCTAATCTGTAATGCATAGCTGTTCATATGTGCCTAATTCAGATGAAGAAATTGAGATCCTAAGGAAAAAGTTGTTTTGCAAATGTCAATATTTATCATTAATAATTTCAAGGTAGATGATCATTAAAATTAAAAAATACCAGCACATGAAAATAAAATACAGTCTGAAGCCTCTCCATCATGAAATGGTCAACCTTTTAGTCTAATTAGCTATTTAATGGGATTAATTATATGCTATGTTTTTTTTCCACAGGGCTTGCAAGATCACTTGAATAGGTTTTCTGAGAATTTTGATCAAATTCTGGCTTTCAAACCTACGGGGTGGACCTACTCTGATTCATGCCTTTCTCTGGAGGATATCAAGCCTCAGACAAGAGGGAAAATCACTATATATGGTATGAGTGGCAAAGATTCAGTGCATTTAGCTTTGTGTGGATGCTTTCCATATTTTTATTCTGTAAACTCCTACTGATTTTTGTAACTGCTGCTTTTTCTGGTAACTCATTGAAAAACTGAACAGATCTTTTCAGGAGAGATCTGTGAAATAAGTAAACAAGAACACCATAAATTCAGATTTTTGCATATATTTTGCACCTGTCCTTGACATGCAAATAATGGTATACAGGTAGAGACTTCAGGGATGGAATCTTGGCCTGACTGATGCTGGTGGCAGTGTAGTTCCAGAGCTAAGATTTTATTCTGTCTTTTACTTGTCTCTGAGAGAGTATGTCTTCCTGTCAGTTCTTATTGATGGGTGGAGCTAAATCCCTTACCATTCCTTTAACCAGGGCATTGATGTTTCTTAGTTTGCACTGATGAATGACTTGGTGACTTAATGCAAGGTAATTTTCCTAGAAGGGAAAACTGGAGGGGGGAAAGGGGTGTAGGCTAAGTTTCATCTTAGCTATAAACGTTAGATCCCAAATAGGAATTGAAAAAACCCTTTTATCTAAAGTTTTTCTTAGCTGTAAGGCTTGGAGGAAGCCAAGCAGACTGACAGATGGCTGTGATTTGTTTTCATTTCAGGGATTCCTTACAGTGAGCACAGCAGTTACCTGGAAATGAAGCGTTTTGTTCAGTGGTTGAAGCCACAGAAAATCATCCCCACTGTAAATGTTGGTGACTGGAGAGACAGAAGCTTGATGGAAATGCATTTCAGAGACTGGATGACCGAGGGCAATAGGCATAAATAAATATAAGGAAGAATGTATATTTCAAAGGAAGTAGGCTAGAATGGGAATTGAGTTCCTATAACTTTTATTTATTTCCCTTTTCCACGAAGCTTTCTTTAGGGAGGACTAAACTGCCATTCTTTGAAGAAAGATAAATTTGGGGAAAGAAAAAAGGCACCTTGCTTTCTAGTGTTTCTATTACGTGTGTTTCTACTACTTCTTTTTTCCGCCCCCCATAACTTACCATATTTGCAAATGTTCTTATTTTAGGTTATTTTTATCTTACTCCTTATCTCCTCTTCTTAATTTTCCTCAGGTTGTGGAGATGCTCAGATGTGTAATGCTGGGGATTAAACAGTCTCCAGGGTAATTTCTGAAAATAAGTTATTGTAATAAATGAGACAATACCAAGCTTTTGTCACATGCTGTCAACTCAGGCTTCAGAGAAGCTCATTTCATGAGGCAGAACTGACTGTTGTGACTTAAATCTTGTCAAAAAAACCAAAAACTTACCTTGTGAGAGAGTATTGAGTTGGGCTCCTGCAGCATATGTACTTTAGACAATTGTTTACAAAAAACATTTCTATATTCTGCTCAAGATTTTCTGGAGGTTTTTTTTGTGATCTTTTTTAAAATAAAAAATACAACTTATGCCTTTCTGTTCTTTCTGAGCAAAATGCATTTCCTTTCAGTGCCAGAGTTGCTAACCTGAACAACCTGTCTGCACTATCTTTGGTGAATGTGCTGTGTATGTTGCTTGTCTAAAGTTGCTCTCATGTCCTCTGTAGTGCCAGTTCTCATCAGGTGTTCAAAGCACAGAAGTGGTTCCTCACCATGTAACCTCCACTGGAGTTTGCAGGGTTGTTTATATACAGGTTTGTCACCTGAATTCTGGAAAAACATGGAAGGAAGGCAAATACTAGTACTGGCAGCAGAAAGGTAAATTTCACTTTGCATTTTTTTCCCTGATTCCTACCAGATTATCCAGTGCTGATTTTTCTGTATCTGCCTGGTGTTTATGTACTGAAGTATGTGGGTACATGCAGGCACACTAGTAAAATTTTAATCACTAAAATAAAAATTGTTCCAAACTCCCAGGATGGAATCACATGTAAAGAATCATTACCCAGCCCCTCTAAGAGTAGCTTATCTGGAATCTTCAATGCTATGTCATGTTGTAAAAACTTTTTTTTTTTTAATGATCAATGTAAGTATAAACAGATCCTTGTCTGAGTGACGAGCTCTGTAATGTGAAGTCACTTGTTTAATTTCTGTCTTGTGAGAGAAATAAATGGGAAACGGATGGCAAAAGGATTTTGTACTAAAAGAATTGTGAATGAGCATTTCACTGACATATGGCATTGTCAAATGCTTCTATTTAAATGAAGCAGTTAAAGGAATTTGAAGTTTTTGTTTTACATCATACATAGTGCTAGCTGGCTGTCACAAGAACTGCTAACTGTCTTGGACTGGAGTGCTCATTCCTAGGATTCCACTCCTTTTTGGAGGTGTATGAAGAAGTATCTTTTATGCCAAACCTGAATTAATGCCTTGTACAAATCAGAGCAAATTTGGGGATTCCATTTGGCAGGCAATTGTTTTTACCAGTTAAATAGTTAAGGAATTACACATGGTATTTTTGGCTCTCAGGGTCTTTTTTCTGACTAATTTTTGCATGGAGTATGAGAGGCTGGTATAAGCACTCCAGAGTCAAATTCAAGCTCCAGAGTTAGTCACAGTTCAGACATTTTGCTTCCATAGTTGCATTTTCAAGAAGACTTTTCCTACAGAGACTGAGTGTGTGTGTGTGAGGGGGCTCCCTCTGGGCTGATGCTGTTCCTGGTTTTGCAGTTCCCTCAGTCTGTGCCAGTGGTAGCTCAGAACCCAAATAATTCAATTTTCAGTGTAGCCTTATGAGTGTGAAGCAGCTGTTGCCTCTCTGTGACTCTTTACCTCCTGCTATCAGTTTCTAGCCTGTTACTTAGAATGAAGGGCTGGGCCTTTCTTCTTTGAAAAGCAAACTGATTTCTGAGACTAAGCCCAGAAATGGTGTATCTTGGAAGACACTGGCATTGGCATCACCCAATTAGTCCTGCCCTGATGTGGAGCAGATGGTCATGGGCTCATTTCAGTCAGCAAAGCATGAGGGCTTTAGTGCTGGAGTCGTTTTCCAGTTCCCTGCTCTGCTGTAGGTGTTCCTGCATTGACCCACTAGGTGCTTTCATTCCTCCCACTTTCTAGTTTGTATTTGCACTTTCACCAGCTGGTTTTTGTGTGTAGATGAATTCTGCAGCATTTAATCCACCTTCATGGCAGGAGATCTCCATCTTACCCACTTACTTGGACTCCTTTTTATGGAAAAAAAGTATTTTCAGGATCCAAACTCAGGAATAAATTATTTTTGTTCTCTTCATAATAAAGAAGATTTAATAACAGGATTAGATGGTGTGGGAGGGTGTACAAGCAGATGTGGAAAACTGAATATAACTAAAAAGAATTTTGTGGGAAGATGTGTGGCAAGACTTTTTCCCTTGTCTTGGTGGTTCCAAGAGCCATCTCTCAATCTCAGCAGTTTAAGTCCTTTGGGGAGTGCAGGCCTGGGGTAAACCAAATTTCAGTCATTAAGTAGGACTTTGAGTCTGGCTCTACTTTTCCCAATGAAGAATTGAATTTGTTTTTCATTCTTTGTGCAGTGCTGGCATTAGAGATGGATGAATGAAAGCATTTGTTACTTTGGTTGAGAGTGGGGCTTCTGCCTCCAGCAAAGGTGCCACCTTTTCACACTCAGTAGATGGGGACTTGGATCTCTGTGGTGCTATAGAAATATATAGGGTCCCCTGGCCAGTGGGGTGGAGGAGTCAGCCTGTACTGACACAAATACTACCAGATTTCACTAAAGCAAGATGGGCCTGGGAACATCCCAGAGGCTTTTCCTGTTTGGTGCTGCCAGGCTCAGGGCAGAAGGCAAAGCAAATGAAAGGGCAGCTGTGACACTCACTTCATCAGCGCCCACAGCGGCTTTCAAAGCCAACCCCTCGAAAGAATCACTTTGTATTTCCCATCAGGACTCCTGCTCTGATTACATATCACCCCAATAGGCAGATAAATGAGCTAAAAGCAACTCTGTTGGAGAAAGGGGAGAGGAGGAGAGCGGCTCCTGGCTGTGCTGCCTCAGGTGCTGGGTTTCAGGCTGGCTGCAATGAATGAAAGCACCCACGGCCTGTGGCCAGCACTGGGGAGGCACCGTGGGAAGCACTGCAGAATAAAAGCATATGGGCAGCTAAAGGGAACTTCAAGGTGCCAGTATCTCTTTAAACCTGATGAGAAATAACAATTGATAGCAACTTGGAGTGGAGAAAGGAATTGAGATGCCATTGGCATGGTTAAAGGATTGCTCTTATTTGATCAAACCTGTCTGCTCATATGAGCTTTGTAAAGGTTGTTAGGATAAATTGCCATTTAAGTTTGTTTTCTTTTTAAGGAAGTTTGACTTCAGATACATCCTTCATGCAATTAGGGATTGATTTTGACTGAACATGAATTTTGAATTTGAATTCTGCTTTGGGGGGATTGTGGGAGACTTATTTCCATGTCAGGGTAAAGAGGCAGTTATTGCTTTGATGTGTTTTCTGTGTCTGAATAATTTTTGTTGAATTTTCTTTAGTAGGAAAAAAAAACCCAGCAGGTGAGTTTTGAGAACAAGAGATTGCAGCCCAAATATTTCCATCCTCCTACAGAAAACCAGCTGCTTCTCATTTCAGAGCCAAAACAAAGAAGACCATTACTTTTAAGGGTGGGTTACAGGCTGCTTTATGTGTTAAAGATTTATAGTGAAATGATGCAATTTGAAATTGTATTCAATAGCCAGCATTCCAAACCAAGTGTGTTTGCAAAACATTAAGTATTAATGTTTGTAAACCACACAGTATTAGTATCTAGTGGGAATTACGAGTGGGATGAATGAAATTCACAGGAAATACTGAAAGCTTGTCAGTACCAATATTAAAAATTGAAGATCTTGTACTTAAGTTTCACATCTTGGTAGAGATTGTAAATGTGCGTTTGGAGTGCTGAATTTAATGTTCTCCCCAGCAGTACAGAGAAAAGCTAGAAGGAGATTTCAGCCTCTAAGAGAAATGGAGGGATGAGACAGTCTGTCACTGTTCGCAGAGATGGAAACAGCACGGGAGAGCTGAGTGCTGCCTTCCCACTGAATCTAACCAGCTCTACATGCTGTCTGCAGGCAGGGTGTCTGCTGGAGGAGCTGCAGCCCACAAAGGCAGAGCCCTGCACCTCCTGGAGGCTGCTTCTCTTTCTCCTTTCTCCTCTGGACCTTTCCCCACTGTTGTACAATGGCACCTTGTTATCAAATCTCCAGCAAATACTTTGGCAGGGAAGAGGGTTTTCCACTCTGTCACATCTGCTCTGGTATCTCAGAGCAGATAGGCACTTGTTTGTGCCAGTTTCCAATAAATTCTTATATAAACCAAACAGTTTTTAAAACCTCTAAGCTTTCCCATTTGGCATTTCAGTTAAACTTTGCTCACCTCTCCCTTCTGTACGTTGTCTTTCTTGTTAGGGGGGGAAGAGGGAGAAAGTTCACCGCTTCAGGGAAAAAAAGACAAGCAGGTACAAGCAATGCACTGGAGGGAAAGGTGACATGAGGACACAAATGTCAACAAGGGTGACTTTGGAGTGGAGTCCAGCGAGACCAGGGCTGTCTGTGGGGCTCTACATGTGCTGCCTCCTGCTGCCTCCCACCTCTCCTGCTTGTCCACCACGATCTTCCTCCCTGCAGAAGCCATGATTTCAGTCAGCTCTGTTGTGAGAAGCAAAGTTGAATTTTTTTCTGATCCCTCCAGGCGTTTGTCAGCTCCTAGCAGAGACCTCCCCAAATACAGCACTGCCAGCAGCAGGATCTGACCCACTTTTCAGCTCCTGTTACAGAGAAGAGATGGATTGGAGCATTTATCTCAGCAGGGCTTCTTCAATCAGAGAAAGGCAGGCTGGATTTCTCTTGTTACTGAGGCCTTGTTATTTACTTGGCTCTCTGCCCTGCTCTCGGTCACATCTATTACCTGAACAAGGGAGGTAAAGCTGAAATTCTGTCCTTTGTTCTGTGACCCAGCGACCATCTGAGGAGCTGAGCTCTGCAGCACAGCAGGGACCTGCTTTTCCACTCACACCTTCATGGTCACAGCCCAGCTCCTTCCCTGGAGCTCATCTGTGGGGCCAGGCAGGGGTGACTGGCATCCCACAGCATCGCTGGGGCAGGGACCCACAGCCCTGGGGGGCAGTGGGCCATGGCAGGGCTGTTGTGGACTATCAGTGCCTTCCAGGACATGACAAACATTTCCAGCAGCCTTTGAAGGTTCCTGATTTTCTCCCCTGTAAACCCAAAGCATTCTGTACTTGACAGGAGCAGTGTGGAGAGGGATGAATGCAGCAGGACAGTGGTGCAGGTACTGACCCTCATTAGGAAATGATTAATTACCCAACTGCCTTAGCAGATTACTGGGGTGGGGCAGCAGGGATGGCTCATCTGGCAAAGGATGACACAGAAGACAGGAAAAGTCAGGCTGAGGATGGCAGGGTGGGAGGCAAGCAGGGAAGGACTCTGGGGGTCTGCATCCTCCCTGCCCACAGCAGCAGCACTGGCAGAGCCCCCACCACTTCAGCTGGAGCTACTCAGGGAAATGTTGTCACTCTAAACACTTCTAAACCTCCTTGCTGCTCACCATTCCCTGACAGTGTCGTGGTTTTGTCCCACCTGGAGGAGTGGGGCAGGGACCTGCCATGAACTTCTGCTCTAGAAAGGTGCAGTTCAAGACGTGGCAGCAGCTCTGGAGTCCGAGAGCTCTGCGAGGGCTCTGAATGGGGCAGTGCAGGAAATCTAAGGCCCCTCATTCACCCGTTTTTCACACCAAACACAACCAAAGGGACAGCTAACATCACCACATGGTGCCACAGCACTGACAGGGGTGGGTCATTGGTGTGGGTCCCCTTTGGGGATGACAGCAGTGACCACCCCCTCCTGCAGGCACAGACATCCTCCTGTCTCCTGGCTGCAATGCCAAAACACCCCTGTGCTATTCCCAGCCTTCTGGTCATCTGTGCCACTGGCAGAACTTAAAAAGACAAATGGATGGAAAGCTCCCAGGATAACCAGACCACAGGGCAGGGGGTGTTTCATCCAGGTACCAGAGAGACTGGACACATATTTACTTTGGGTTATTTCAATGTTTTAGCTGACCTTGAGGGCAGGTGCTACTTACTGCCACTTGTCTGATGCTAGCAAATAACCTGAAGCAGACCTTTACAATTTTTTTTTTTTTAAAAAACCCACCAAATATAAATGTACTTGCAGTAGAGAACTCCTGTTTCACCATCTCTGACACATTTTTTTCCCTATCCACAGTCCCTCTTGCTGTTTATAGTTGTTCCTCATGACTGAGTTTTCCTTCCTTTTTGTTGTCCCCCCCAGCTATTTTTCCACTACTGGGGATTTCTCAGAAATGTTGCACTGCCAGAATTCACTTTTATTCTTAGAAACTGGAGCACAAGGGCAATTGCTTGGGAGCAAAATGACATCTGTGAAGAATGGCTTTGGACATTGAATAAAATAGAAGAGGGGCAAATTGGAGGACAGAAGGCTAGAATTCCTGTAGGGCACTTAGTTTAAGGACATTTAGCATACAAATGAGTTTATTTTGGCAAAAAGTGTCCTGTTGTAGAATATGTGTAGCAGTAGATGCTGCTGAGGAGCAACTACTCCAAAATATTGGCTTCTCCTGGTTAAAAATATTGTGCAACCCTCATCACTGTGTTTAAAACCATGGCTTTATGCTGTGTTTTATAGGCACAGACAGAAACAGATTTTTTGGGAAAACCTACAGAGGCAGGAAATAACAAAGTGTGTAGCTCAGTGATGTCCCTACTGATGAACAACACAAACATACAACATTTTAAAAGAAGATTAGCACCACTGATAGGCATGATCTTAATGCTCCCACCAATGCTTCAATTTCATTCCTCCACTGCTGGGATATAAACAAAACAAGTTCTCAGGCACAGATTGACTCAGGCACCCCAGGATGAAAAACTGAACATGGCCAGATACTTGCTGTGGCAAATGCAGTCCTGCTGCCACCCCAGCAGCTTAGACCCAATGTGCTGGTCCTGCTGTAGGACAGAGCCACCAAGGAGCTGTCAGCAGCAAGCAAAGGGACCCTGGTCACTGAGGGTCCTCACAGTGAAGGCATGGTTTAACTTAAAGTGATTTTCCTGAGTGAAAGATTGTATCATTCTTGTCTGGCTTCTCCTCTTCAAGGGATGCAGTGAATTAGAAGGTGATAAGGGGCCAAAAGGAACATTTAAAATTGCAGTGGCATTTCTAGGAACTGCCTGGCATGTCCCAAGCTCCTGGCAGTGACTTGCTGGCCAGCCTGCAGGAGAGAAGTGGCTGGCTACAGCGTGGCACACATGTGGAAGAAGTGTTCATCCCTTGGAAACAGACCAAAAAGCCCTTAGAGCATCTCAGATGTCATCTCCACAGACCCAAAAGTAGACAGTCAGTACATGCACTTTCTAGCCCCTGCTCTGACCAAGGGAGCACCAGCAGGGAAGCAAATATGTTTGTAACTATTAGTGTGTCCCCTAATGGGCCTGAAATTCTGGATGAATCCATGTGACTGAGAAGATTCCCACAGTCCCTCCTGGTGCAGCTTTCCATGAGCAGCACAGATGCTGTGAGCCAGTTCCTTGCAGGGATGGAACATCACTTAGCATTCCCTCATGAGAGGGAAACTTCAGAGACACTGAAGGGACTCAAGGAAGGCAGTTTCTGCAGGACATCAAGGATGGCTTCTCCCTTAGCATGGAGCTGGCACATCAGCATCTCCCCACAGCACAGGGCATCGAAGAACCTCCCTCCTGCCTCTAACACACAGCTCTGATGGAGGCTTTTCCAGGAATTTTCTGGGAGCTAAAGCAATTCCTAGTATTGAATGCGGTGCTGGAGATCACATCTGTAGTAAGAGGCAGCATGATGCAAATGTGTCTGAAACCACTTGTAGAATTTTACTGTGTGTGTGAGGAAATTGCTCTCCTGAGGTCACCAGAAAATCTGGGGCAAAACACAGATTAAGCACCTGGTGTCCCCAGCACACCACAGATCCATTCTCTCTGCAGTGTACAGGGTATCATCATTCTCCTTTATTGCAGTTGCTCCTCTTTGAATCCCTTTGCAGAAATTCTTCAACCACACTGAAGTATGTCTGGCTGTTATTTAGACATCCCTATGAAACAGGTATTTACCTAGGTAACCCTAATACATATATAGATATCCCTCCAATCCCCCAGGCTGGAAGGACTCTAATAAGAGAATTAAGCATTACACAGAGCTTGTCTCTGGCTTGTTTCAGGGTGGACATTGCACAGATAACTTTTCCCAGCTGGACTTGTTCTCTTGCAGGACTTGTGCTTTCTTGATCACTTTATGACTGCAACTCCAGTTCTCAGGAGTGTTGCCCTTGGGAGGAAGTGTGGAGGTTGTGTGGTCTGGTTTGTGCTTTCTGTTCAATGGGCTTTTTATTTTTCTTGACTTCAATGACCTCACATCAATATAGAGACTTCCCTCACCATTACTTTCCCTCTCTCCCAGGACTTGCTTTTCTCCTGGGCAATTGCCATCTTCCTAGCTAGATGCTAGAGTAGAAAGAGCATGATTCATCCTTGGGAATCCAAGGGGAAATATTAGCAGCCACTAATGACTGAGTGCAGCATAGGAATGTGCACAAATTAACAGCCAGGGAAACAACCTAAATCTTTATTTAAGTGTAGGTTTTTTTTAAAAGGGCTATCTAGTGACTCAGCTGCAGATTACAGAAGTTACAGGTAATCTTTGCAGGACAAGGAGGGGCCATGTTAGGAGAAAACGAGGTGTGTTGCAGCATACAATGTGTTGTAAAGTGTTAGCACATTTATTAATTATATGTGGGCAGACAACTTCACACACCCTAGCAGAATTTACTGTACCAATGTCATTTCCATATTGTATCTCTGTAAGTGTTATGAATCAGCCAATATGTGACATTAATTATCTGCATTTAGCACTGTGCAAACTGACATAATAATCAATTATGGAGTAACACATCTATAACTGTTCACTGAAGCACATAAGTAACACCCCAGTTCTCTAAAATATTCTGGAATTATTCTGTACATATCTAACCAAATCCTGGTTTTGTCCAAAAGTAGCATGGCTACTTTTGGACAAAACTTTCTCCTTCCATGGCTGAGAGGTGCAGCATGCAGTGCTCAACATCTGCTTCAGCAGCAGGTCCCATGCAGGTGGCTCTTCTCCCACCACCATGGGGGATCTTCTTCACTGAGTCACCTCTTCTGAGAAATGCTTCTCTATGGAATTCTAGGAATTCATGTCTTTGGATTTCTTTTTGATGAAACTCTTTGAATTTCAATTTCTCACTTCCTTTGCTCATCCATAACTGGAAACACAAGGCATTTGTCTCACAGTTCAGTGTCATGTGGCCATTTTCGGGAACTGTTTGAAAAAATGATGGAAGAATGCAGAATGTTTGGTCTAAGAAAAAGAGAATGGAGAACAGGTAGAAAAAATACTTTCCATAATGAAGATTTCTCTGCAGACAGTGGCAATCCAAACATTCCCTGTGCCCACTGAAAACAGGGCAAGAAAAAAATTTCTGAAAAAAACTGTCCAGGGTAAATATTAGAAAAAAAATTCCTGATTTTACAGAGGGATGAGTCTTGGAGTCCCAACTAAAATTTGGACTTTACTTTTCCAAAATTCAGAAGTAGAGCTTAGGCAAACTTTGGCCAGGAAAGGCCAAATGACAGAAAATGACATCCTCAGTAGATGTTCTTGAAGTAGGTGCTCTGTGATTTTAGGATTCAGGCTGTGGGGACTGTCCTAGCAGACTGCCAGAGTTACAGGGCTGGCAGAAGGGCTGTATAGTGACAGCCACCCCATCCCTCAGGGGCTCCTTAGGCAGAAATGGATTTGCTGTGCTCAAAGCAGCAGTGCAGAGCAAAGGACTCCCATAGCAGCTTTGGAGAAGAGCTCCCAAGGAATGTGTTTTCTTCTATTTTCAGCCTCTGTAGTTCCAGAACTGGGAGTTCCCTCTGTATTTATGCAGAATTCAGCACAAACAGGCCTTTGAACACCACTGAAACAGAAAAATCAGAATGTGATCCTTTCCACCTTGAGAAACAAGCATGTCCCAAATGCTCTTATCTCAAAAGCAGAAGTGACAGGCTGTGGGAACATTCAGTCTGGAAATTATCTTTTGAACAGGAGCTGAGTCTGAATAGATTATATACATATTTGTGTTTGCCTGTGTTGAGTTACATGATGCTGTTTCCATCTTCAGCTGAATAAAATTCTATAATGATTTTTTTTAAAGTTCAGCACATTTGTCAAATTTACTACTGAAGTAAGTTGCACCAATGCTGAATTCAGTGAGTGTAGTTCCTTATTGTAGTAGCCAACTTGGCCTAATTCAGTTGCAGGCTGAATAAAAACCTCCTTTGAGCCAAATCCACCTTAATCAAAGCTTATATAAATCTCTTAATATCAGTAATCCTGTGCCTGCTAAATCCAGTACTTATTTTGGTTGTATCTTGCAAGATAAAATTATCAGTACTCAAACCCAGTTTGTTGCCACATCACTGTACATTGACACTATCTATTTTACAGCAATATGTGTGTGTAAAAAATCCCCCACAAAGTGTCCATTTTCATACAGGGCACTGTGTTACATACACATACAGTGTTTTCATGTCACACCATGGTGCTGCAAGCAACAGAGGTCACTCTAGGACAGGAAAAAGCTCCCTTTTGGCATCCACCAGAGCACACCTGAAGGCAGTTCCTTATCAATTTCCTTTAGGTGTGCTATCAGCTGAAAATTGGCCATGTTTCTATGGTAGCAATGCGAGGAAGGCATGTACACAAATAAATATTTACAGGAAATATCCTTGTTTGGGAAATAAATAATTTTATAAATAAATTTAATAAATAAATTGCTCTGGAAATTCTGCTGCACCAGTGACATCCCTGTGGCACTACTTGGTAGCATGAAAACATTCTCTGTGAGAAACAATGAACTCTGTTTGTGTTGTGGGGAGAGCACATGCCTTCAGATACATCATTTCTGTCTGTGGTTGTCCCAGCTGTCTTTACCAGGATCTCCCTCAGAGAGGGAAAATTTCTTCTGAAAAAGAAATTCAGGCCCCACTGAATCACTACACAACATTTTATGAAGTAGCCTTTCCTCCAACACTCTTCGCTCACTTGAGCCCTCCTGTAGCTAAGGGGAATCCAGGTTAAACACGGTTTTAGTCCAAATGCTGGTTGATTGTCCTCCTCTAACTGATTAGGTGTTCAGTAAAAAATCATTGTAACTCAGTGTAAAGAGGTGAGCAGAGGCACAAACTAGTATTTTCTGCTGAAATGAAAAGTATACACAGCACAGAGGACATGTAAATTATCTGACCCTCATTTTCTTCATGTAACAGAAATACATGCCAACATGAAATATAAGCCAAATACATGCCATTCATGCCACAAAATAAGTTATGAGGACATAAAATGAAATCTGCATTCTCTGTTCTTTGTACTTCAGCATCAAAAGATGTCTGGCAGCTCAAGAAGATGATTATCTCTATATACCATATATCACCTTCTCCTCCCTGATCTTTTCCCTTGAGTTTTGGCACTTACTTAATCATTGAGGTCTTTTTTTTCAGGAACATGAGCAGCCTTTAGCATGGAAGATATCTGAATGTGGAATCCTACACACAGTAAGTTTCACCTTATAAAAGAAAAAAAAAAGGACATTTTTATAGCTTGTTATATCTGATCAACATTTGTGCAACTATCTGACTTGCATTTGAACTAGCTGAATAAAAATTCCCCATTAGGAGAGATGAGTATTTTTTTTTCCTTGCTGAGACTAGCTTTCCTTTCTTTAGATGGCAATAGCATCTCCTGACCTCAACCCTCTCAGCAGAATTCAAATATGAATGTGTTTGGATATGGGTCATGAACCTGAATATTAAAATACGAGTTCAGAAACACATGTCATAGATCACAGTTGGGTTAAAGAACTCTTAGGAATGTCAAAAAAACACAGTCTCACACAAGATGTGTAGTGCTCAATAAGCAATAGGACATAGGAGTCCAGGGCTCTGCCCTCAATGCCCAAAACCACTACAAGCAACCACACATCCACTGGAGGCAATGGTTTATTTCCCAAAACTTGCAATTTATATGCATTAGGCAAAAAAATCCCAAGTAACTCTAGCTAATGTTTCCCAAATAACATCTCTTGGTCTTGCTCAAATTCTTCTTCAAGCTCTGCAGTGCTGGCCTTGCACTCCCCACATAGCTCAGGAACAGGAGACACCCACCACATCAGAATGATGCTGAGCAGATATTTGGTGCTGGAATTATTCATGCCACACTTAGACCAGAGTAAACTGGTTTGAATGGAGCCTCTTGAAATGTAAAAAGGGAAATTGCTTTCTCATTTGGCTCGATACCTTTGAGTCAGAGATAGTCAAGCTCACCTCCTTTCTCGTGGACCTGCTGATGAAGAAGTAAGCCTCCTCCACACCTTGGAGCTGCAGATCATTCACAGCCACCACGTGGTCTCCGTGGTTAAACAAACAGCCCAGTCTGTGGGGACCTGTCCACTGTGCAATGCTGTGGAGGGCAGACAATGAAGGAAACATACAGAATATCCAGTCACTGCAGTGGCTGGACAGGACTGCATTTATGGAGCTGCCCTCTGGAAATGACACACATGTTCATTCACTTTGTAACCTTTTGATCTGGTTCTGGTTGAAACCATCACTAATTATTACACAGCATGCTGGATTCTTCAGAGGCCTTTACAACAGCATTTGAAACACAAACTCTAGTACCCCAAGAATCAGAGAGAGCAGGAGGAATCACTGAAGTGCCAACAAACACTGCCCCTGCCATGTTCTGCCCTGCCACAACTGCACAGGGGTGTCGATAGTCAAACACTTCTGTGCCTGTCACTTAGTCTCATCTCACAGCCACTGTCACAAGACATCCAGACTTACCATATTCGTCCTGCTGCTTCAGTAAGTTTTAGGTAATTGCTAATATCAGCCAGGGGTACGAAAATATCCAATTTCTGCAGCTGCATCTCATCTGTAACTTGACTGTGAGAGAAAAACAGAATCACAGAACAGCTCAAATTGGAAGGCATCCCTAAGGATTATTGAGTCCAACTCCCTGCTCCTTGCAGACTCCCTAAAACTAAATGCTGTGACTAAGAGCATCATCCAAGTGCCTCTGGCACGCTGACAGGTGTGGCAAGGTGAAACCCATAAACACATCTGTCTTCTCTGCAACCAGCTGGAGAAGACACTTACCTGAGCAGTATAGACAGGTGAACCACTGAGAGGGGTGAGCTTTGCCTTCTCTGGAGGGTTGGCTGCAGGCTGGCACTGCTCTCTGGGAATTCTGTGTCTTTGTCTGCTTCCAAGTCTCTTGGACATGCACTGTTGTTCATGGGAGGGGATGGGAGCCCATCACGTCTGCACGTGAGCTGGCACCTCTCATCCAGCAGCTTACTAAAGAGGAATGATGATAAAAAATTAAGGGGTTTGACAATTCCGGGCACTCTTGCTGTGTTTGAAGCTGGATCAAGCAGCCCTCGATAAAGCAAAGAATAACAAGTTCTTGTAGAATATCCAGTGGACAAAATAAAATCTAAGTAAAATAAACAGCTCTTCTAAAAATGGACCATAAATCTCAAAATAAACGTTTTCAGTATGCAAAAACTATTTATTAAGCCTGGAAACATTTCAGCTAACAGCATGCCTTGACAAAGAAACTGAGTACAGATTGTTGGCCTTGGCTGTACTGGGGTCTGCAAGGATGTAAAGCTGTCCCTTGGGAGATGTGATAACTCAGAACTACTTGAACTCATATTAATTTTATTTGATAAGCTTTTTATTGCCTGGAGCTGACTCCCCATTGTGCCCCAAACAAGACTGGGGTTAGTAACGAAAGCTGCTCTTGGTGTATTTAACTCAGATGGCATAACCTTGTGAGGTTTTTATAGTAATTCCCTCTGGGGGCTCCCAAAGATGCAGACAAGCTTGAATTAATCTATTGGGATTGACTGGTTAGTGGGTCTGAATTTCCAGCTGCCTCCCTCCATGAGGCCCAAGATCTGTCTGTAGCTGTCAGGCCACAGCTCACAGCTCCTGACCACTCCTCTGGCTCAGGAGGAACTTTACCCTGCAGGCACAATTCTCTTCAGTATTCAGTGCTATATTGTGGAGGCTGTACAATTTCCTTGTGGCCCAACAACCCTGACACAAAGTTCAGGTCTTTCTTTGTGACGTGGCAAACACTGCACCTTCAAAACACACAGCAACAGAGACATTCTCTGGATGGCAAAATGAAACTCACATAACTTCTTAATGGAAAAGTTGGGAGCTAATGCCCCATCTCTACCTTTCTCTTTTAACCTCTAGATAATGCTGCCTGTTTTGGAGAGCACCTGTCTGAAAGGTTGTTGGAGTCTGTTGGCTGCAGTGACTCAGTAAAGTGGTGAGCTGTTGTGAAAAAGTATGAGTCAACAAAAGGTGCTGCATTGTATACTCCGTGTAACAGGATATGTAAGTGCAGGAGCCTGCAGTGTGAGCTTAAATTTCGTGTTGATGAGTTTGAATTTGACTCCAGTGTTCCCATGAGTGCTGAACTTTGTGAACTGAGACCCAACAATGACTCATTCAAACAAGATGCAGCCTCTAGATCTTGTTATGCAAATAGCAGAGATGTTAGTTCTATCTCTATTGCTATGTCACTTTTAATTTCCAAAACCTTAATGAAGTTGCAACTTACAGTGATTTCATTGACATATAAATGTCCTCCTTTACTGGGTTGCTCTGCACTGGGACATCAGACTCAGCTGTAAGATCAGGCTTTGATACTTCAGCAGTGCACTGTCAGAAACACACAGCAATATAAGACATTAATGACATTGCCCTGCCTACAGAAGAAACCCCCATTAATTTCCTTATTTTGTTCAGTGCTCATGCTGTGTAAACATATTGATTAATATAGCCTGGTTTTCCTCAAATCAGTCAATTCCCACAAAATGGGAGCTAGAAAGGTGCTTGAAACTTAAAAGTTAATGCTGGAATTATTGGCACTGCCAGACTGGGACATGACCAGCTATATTCTGAAGTACTACCACAAAAAAAAAAAAAAAAAAAAGAAAAAAGAAAATGTTGCCTTTTAATTTAAGCAGGCTGAAAAAGGGGACTTATTCTTTGGGTGTGCTTGACTTAGAGCCCTTAGATTATATGACCACATCACCATTGTTAATGTCCTTTAGTCAGATGTATAGTCTATGACTTCTGCGGAAAGCTGACCACTTATCTTCTCCTGACCACTAATTGCATGGGAAGTCTAGAGAAATTAGCCTCCCAAATTGGATGTCAAAATTTGTATAAAATTAACAGTGTGATTTCTCCTGCTGCCTTGTTTCACAGTGAAATGTAGATACCAAAATGTACTGCAGTGTTTTAAAAGTACTGCTTTCATGCAGCTTGCTGGTGCTTCAACAGAATTACACTTCAAAATATATTAAACTAATGTACTGTTACATTTTCTAAATGAAGTTTCCACTTTCGGAAATAAAACTAACTAATCCCATTATACAGTAGGCAAAAGCCATTTACAATGAAACAATCAATTTGGGGAACTTCAACAAAATCAGCAATGTTTTTGTCAAAATGCCACTTTGCACCAGGATGATCCTTTGAGTGAGTCTAGCATATTTTTTCTTGTATAAATGAAAGCTCTATTGCTTTATCTATGTATTCCTTTTGCAAGGTACAAGTGGTTCCTTCTACCAGTTCCTCTTTGGCTCATTAAATGTCTCCTGTGTCCTTGGAGCTGTTAACAGACCAGCAGAACTCACAGCTGATAAACTACCTTTGCTAAAACGTTGCTGGGAGTTTGGTAATAATCTTCTTCGTCCTTTTTGATGTTTTCCTCTGTGTCTGACAATGGCAGGTTTTCCTCACTTCCCAGAATTTTATCCTGCTGAAAGAATGGGTTTGTATTTAACAGGCTCAGTTTTACAGATTAGCATGCATTTTTCCTTTCTGTGGAGAAGTAACAGAATCAGAAAATATTCACAGAAAACATGGTAAGATACATTTCTCCTTCAAGTGAGAGATGCTCAGAGCCAGCCTATTTTAGAAACAAGGTTTCTGTATCTGTAATGTCTGTATTTTTGAAATTCAATGCACACAGGAAAAACCAGCCACTGGTATTAGTATTTCCCATAGATGGATTAGTGGTAACCATACTGTTGCAATTGATTTCATATCACAACCTATTATTTTGTTTAAAAATCAAGGGTTCTAAACACTTTGTGTCTGAATCTGCATGAATTTATGATCACTTGTGTAGAAAAGATTTTCTTTTTGCCTCCAGTTCTGAAGTCCTTACATTAGGAAGAAAATCTGTAGAAAATATAGGAATGAATTGGGATATATTTGTCCTTTTTAAGCAGCTTTTAACTGCTATCAAATAAAGAATGAATTTGGGATTTCCCTAAGTAATGAGAAATTTATTGTCTCATACTTCTCTGTGAACAAAAAGATACCACAGAAGACTGGAGCTCTCACATAGAATCCTTTATGTCCTGAGTGATATTCTGCCTTCATAAATAGCTGAAACATTAAGTTTGAGGCAATTTGGTACACCAAGGAGAAATTAATCCCTCCACCAAGTTTACCTTTTCAAGTCGCAAAGAGAAATTATTTATTTTTATGTCTCCTTGTTGACTTCACTATAGTGAAGAGTATGGTAATTAGTATTTAGCTGCCTCCCAGTTCAATTCTCTGAGCCATGTTTGTGATGCAACTGTTTTTTATCTCTGCACTTACATCCTTGGTTTCCATGGTGATCATTTTAATAATTGCTAAATATGCCAAGAATATATTACTGTTTTCAAGGTAAAGTAAATTAAATTAATTACTTTCTTGCATGTAACAAGAAGAAACTGGCAATGAATATTAATTAAGGGTAATTATTGCATTTTTTTTTCCTTATTGGTATAGATGGCATTAAGATCAACTCATGCAATGGAAATCAGGAGAAACTTCAAGTGTCTGTTGAACCATAATATGGATTTACATTGGAGAGCAGGTAGACTATGGAGAAAACTGGCTGTAGCAAAAGATAGAAATGACACCTGGAGAACAACTGAGCCATTGTTACCTATAAGCTCCTTAAGGAACATTATGTGTTGCCCTTAGAGGGAGGAATCCCTGTTTCAAAAACCCGGGTGTGTAACAGATCCCAGGGGTGCCCTGCAATACAGTAATGCACAGCACAGGGTGATGCAAGGCAGGGCTCCTAATTTTGATGTATTCAGATGTTGAAAGCCCTTTATCAAAATAGCTGATACTGAATTGCTGAGTCAGATCAGGTTTGGTAGTTCCAAAAGGGGGGTTGAGAAGGAGCCAGGTCCCCAGTTCCCTCCAGGGTCCCTGCCAGCACGACTAGACTCACTGACATGGAGAATCCTGTTTGCATCAGTGACAGCTACTGAACAAAGAGTTTTCAGGATCTGGGCCTGGATGAGGGAACCACCAGTAAAAAGCAAAACACATCAGATGCTTGAAATGAGGAGTCACACTGCTAAAAGGAAGTAAATACAAGGGATTAGTTAGGAAGTCAGTTGTCTACACGTCACTGAGCAGAGAATAGCTCTGGAGATGTTAGCAGATGTTAGGCTTATGAGGCAAGAAAAATATTTTTATCCAATGAACAAACCTTGTTGTTTCTTGTTCTCTATACAGCGAGGTTATTTATTTTCACATATGGCAAAACAGAAACATGAGCCCTGTGCTATTTCCTGTGCTAAAAAACTAAAATCCAAATTCCTTATCTTTGAACCCTCATGGCCAGCCTGTCCTAGCCTGAACAGCTGCATATAATACCTGCTCTCTAAGGCATTGTAAGTATGAGAAGAATTAATGAATAAGACAGAAGATGTATGCACAAGGAAGAGACAAACAAATTCTTGACATACACCCAGAGCAGGACTGGTTAAAATCAGACCAAGGGTTAACTCAGTGCATTTCAGAGCTCAGACTCACAACTGAATTACTGCAACTTTATAAAGTACTGTGCATCAGCTGAGCTATGCTGATTGCCCATGGCATTGCAATGTAGTTTCAGCTATTCACTTCTTTCCACTAAATTTAGCTGTATTATCTCATGCTTGCTGTCAGCCTATATACAAGGACTGAGATTGCAGCATGTGATTTACCACCCTGTTAGCTGTGATAGCAGAACAGATTCTTTGCCCTGCACCTCAGCCACTCCAGGTCATAGTTCAGTGCATAAAATGTCAGTAAAGATGGGTTTAAGCTTCAGAGTGGTGTGGTAGAGCCTTGGTTGTGCCTTCTGTCCTCTTGACTCTGCTGCAAAGGCAGCAATCCATGGCAGAGGAAAACTGCTGCAGGCACTAGTTCAGGGAACACAGGTCAGAACACTTAGCCAGTAATACAAGATAACATTCATCTTTTTATCTTTCCAAATCACTCCTGCTAGATATGGAAGTGAAATTACTTGAAGACATATTAATGCTGACAGAAGGTCAGTACTAAGATGTGCCTCAATTTAACAAGCTCTTGTTCTGTAATTTAGTTACAGACTCGATTGCTACTGGCAAAGGCTGAAGAAATAAACCATTTAGGAACAACTGTGGCACAGCTGAGAAATGTGCAGGGAGGGACAAATCATCAATCAGTGCAAATGCAGAGCTTTCTTCATCAAGTTTGTGAAAGCTGCCACAGAAACTGTGAGGCTCTGACTCCAATACCCCTAAACAAACACAGGTATTTCAAACAAGATTTAGAAAATATTTTTCAATGGTAAACAAGAAAACAGACAAAATATTTAGGAAACTTTCATAGTGGAAGTCAACTCGATGTGCTAGGAAAGTAGGTGGATAATCTATAGTCACAAATACCCAGGTGAGATAAAAGCCAACATTCACTTCTGCAGACAGAACAAGGCAAGAGCTGTTTGATTTGTTCTGCTCACCAGGCTTGGAAAAACTCCTCTTGGTGAGTCACACTGAGCCTGACGGGGGCCAGGATCTGAATAAGGCCTGTTCTTGTCTTCTGAGGAACCATTCTCCTGTACACAAAGGAAAAAAGTTGACTGCTCTTACAGATACACTGGAGGTGTTTGACCCACATTCAGCTTCCTCTCATTTGCACAGAGCTTTGTGACTAAGAAACCCAGCAATTCCTTGGCTGCTATTTCACCCTGATACCTGGACTGCAATTGCTGTGGGACAGCAGCAACGTGTTCCTGTTCTATTTAAACATTGAGGGGAAAGCCTGAAAGGCAGAGAGGAATTGGATCTGAGCTCTCCTCTAAGCTTTACAGCCTAAAAAAAGGGAGAGAAATAAAAGCACAATCACAAATCAGGAGGAATGTGGCTAGCAGCTGCCAAAACAGTCATCACATGCCTCTGCCAGGGCATGTCAAAGCGAATCTTGAGGAGTTTATTTAATGTCCACTAACATTTGCTGGTCAGGTGAGAAAACCAGTGAGGACTGTCTCTCATTGCCTGTACTTACACTCAGACTTTCCCCAAAACTATTTCCCTTGTGGGGACTCTGTGGTGTTACCATCCAGGTCCTCCTCAGGAAGCCCACCAGAACAGAGCACCCAGTGCCCACTGCAGAAACTCTGAACAACTTTTGGTAGAAAAAAACAACTACACAAAAGAAACTTCACAGTCATGCCTAGGCACAGACTCATTATTAAGGATGGTTAATTTGTTTACCTTCTGGTAGCTTTGCCTGTCTGGAAAGCTAGTCGTATCTATAGAATTTAAGAACAGTGGCAAAGAGGAAGGCCGGCTTCTGACTTCTGGATTAGTAAGATCTTGATTCTAGAAATAAGGGAAAAGCAGTAAAAGGCACCTGTTGGGTGTGGGCTAAAATGTACTGACACATTTCACTAGAGCAAACTTCATTTCTAATGGCTCAGGCGTTGTCTGCATGGCATTTTTCAGGCAGACATAAATTTTCCCTGCTTGCCTTTTGAGCTGTCTGGAAGCTGCAGGGATGTGAGTGCTGAGTCTAAACTGGTGAGCCTGGCTGGCTGACAAAGTGCAGAAACTTGGGTCTGAGCTTGACCTACCAGAGCTTCCAGCTGATTTATAACATTGGCAGACTGATGTAAAACAACATGTAAATATAGCCAAAATGCACCCACTAAGTCTAACACACATTTTCACTCTGATGCCTCCAAGGTGTGGTTCATTGCAGCATAATATCAATCTTGCCTCATTTCCATATGGCTTACTCTTCAAAGAGATTTCTTTGGGAAAAAAAATCAATCCCAGTGCAGACAGCTTGTGCAATGCCTACTTGATGCATAAAGCCAGGGTACAGGAATTTATATGAAAATGAATTTCTGAATAACCAAGGTCAGGCGCAACTTGCAAGGCAAAGATCAGGAAAATTCCTTTGCATGGTTTTGTAATGAAAAAAAGAAATGTCTGTTTTTTCTAAAACAAAGTACAGTAACATGTCACCTGAGGGCAGCATCCACTTCTTTTGTCCTCCCTGCAGATTGAAGATATCAGAGCGACCCAGTCCTCTATTTCCTGCCTGAATTGGAAGAAGAGGAAGGAAAACTTACTGACAGGTAACAAACAAAGGCAATCCTTTTGCCTACCTTATTCTTCCTTTGGGGGCTCAAAACAAAAATCCCTGAGATCAAGGGGAAAACCCTTCACCTGCCTTTCAGGAAAGGGTGCTTGTGTGGTCACAGCCAGATGGTAAAGTCTGATTCAGAGAGCTAACAAGGCTTGGGAATGGATTTGGGCCATCAGGATGAGAAACATGCCGTGAAAGGACGTTTGAAGCTGTTTTTCATGCTTGCAGTGGATTTAGTTGGATTAATTCTGGAATGCTTCCCACTGAGTGTGGGCTGTGAGAGCCGCGCCCCAGGGGAAGGCACTGGGTGGCACGCTCAAGTAGCATTCAGGTATGTGTTTTTCTTCTTATCAGAATATCACACATCAGCTGCTCTTCTGCAAAAAGGCAAAAATTCCCCTGACAGGCTCGTGACTGGGAAACTGAAGAGCAGATGCTGGGAACCAGCAGTACAGGAGCACTGTGACAAACATCCTCCTCCCTCACCTAACTGAGCTTTGGCTGATCACCTCCACAGAAAGTTTCTGACCCTGTTCAGGACTCAATTCTAGCCTGAAAAAACATGGATTGCACCACCCTGCTGCAGCAAACGCCCCAGCTGGTGCTTCTGGGAGCTGTTTTCCTTCAGAATTTTTACCTTCAGTCTACTTCCCTTGATTAATAATCTTGTTTTCAGGCAATATTATTCCCTGTGGTTTATCCACGAGGAGCAGAACCTTTTCTAACTGCCAGGAGCTGCTGTGTGAGAAGGCAAAGGTCTCTGCTCTTTCTTGTCCCCTAACCAGCATGGTTTGAAATGGCACTATCACTGCCATCCCCACTCCCAGCCCTGTGCCCCTGCTGCTTTCATATGCTGGACACTGTGACTGTGTGGCTGCAGGGAAGGCGAGCTCACCTGCCTGAACCAGCAAAAAATTTATCCAGCCATGAGTAAGGGGAGGAAATGCCATAGAAAAAAACTATTTTCCATTGGATCAGGCAGCTGAATCATCTCATCCCAGGGCTGTGCCATCAGTGGCTGAGACAGAAGGGCAGGGGTGGCTGGGAAGAAGCAGGACCCTGCCCTGGGGCTGGTGCTACATTAGTTTAACAGCACTGCCACTGCTTCTGCACATCTTGCTATGCCCACCTGCTGTTCCCAATGAGGTAATAACATCTGTTCCCAGTGCTGATGGACATCACCTGCTCAGGAAGGCATTTAAACATCTTCCTCACCGTTCCCATAATTTCAGCGTTACTTATGCCAACTTCAGTACTTATGATTCTGTGAAAATAACCATACAAAGCATCCTATATAACTCTACACAGGTACAAACAAACAGAGACACACACATATACGTGTGCATGTCCATATTTTACTCTGAGCACAGAATAATATGATAAGATCTGCAAGGGAAAAGTTAAACATTTTTCCACAGGAAAAAAAAAAGTGCTCCAGAAAATAAACACACACTTTCAAAAGAGATAGTCTTTCAATGAAGAAAATCTCCAGGTAAAAATATAAAATTAACTTTTGCAAAGTGCCCAGACTATGGATCCTCAGTTTTGGAAAAAGGGGCTTTTGGTTTAATTCAGAATCTTGAAAAGAAACAATAGTAAGAAAAAATTTCTTGTGGAAGTTTTTAACCACTAGAAAACAATATATTTGATTTGAAACTAATTGTATATTAATAGTGTTTTAATGGAGGGGAAGAGGAACAGAAGTACTCCTAATGGATACTTGAAGCACTTGGAGCACTACTTCCATTAACTTCCAAGAAGCCAAATTAATAAAGGTAATAGCAACAGTAATTATGGTAATAATGTAACCACAGACCACTGAGCAAGCTGCTATATTTTTGAAAGCTTCACAGTGTAAATCCTTTTAATGGAAGAAACACAACATCTATGTGGTGAGTGACCTCCATGCCTAACAGTTCAGGGAGCCTGGAGTATTAACCTCTAGATCTGACAGGAAAATATTTACATTTTCCATTAAGCTTTCTGTTTCCCTTGCACATATCTCATACCACATGGTAGGACATGGTAAAGGTTGCCAGCCCAAAGCCAGAGACACTCAGTCTTGCTGCAGCAGGCACTGTGCTGACAGGAAGGAAATCACCAACCCAAATGAGCCGAGAAATTTCTTGGCAGAATGAGAAGCAGAGAACAACCATAACCAGCCCAAAGGGCTATGAGAAAGTCAGGAGACCTTTGCACAAACCTGCAAAGCACTTGGTGAAGCTGTAAGGTGCAAAAGGGTGTGTGCTACGGTTGAGAGTGGCACAGCCTGTCCTTATTCAGATGTGATTGAAAGCATAGCACTGTCCTCACAGGAGGTAAAATGTGCAGTACTGCAGGAGCACAGCCTGTGGGAGGCCAAGCCAGGTACCTCACTGGCAGCTACATCACAGCAATCACTCACACAATGTAAATTAAAATAAAGCAATTCAGGATTTTCACTTCTACATATATCATAGTTGCACCCAAAGCCCACAAATCCCAAGGGACTCCTCTGTGGACTTCACTGGGTTTGAGTCAGGAACCCAATCCTGACTTGTTCAGCCAGGAACAAATGCTTGTTCAATCAGTGGCCACTGAAGAGTGCTGATACATGACTTAAAATTAAAAAGATGATGCACTTGAGCTACATACTGATCAACAGCTATGGAGCCTTTTATGTGTTGGCCTTTTAAATACTTCAGGATGTAATTCCCTCTGCTGGATTTGGACAGGACAAAAAGACGCCTTTTCCAGGAATTCTGCCAAAGAGAAAGCAATTTGTCTCTCATTAAAATTCAGGATAGCAAGTATGAGGGATTGCTGAAATATGACTGATCTGTGCTAGTATACCTGTGAGCTGAGAAGTTGAAGAGGTGGGGATTTGATGAGGAATCCATGCTTGCAGACTCCACCTTCAGGGCAAAATGTATTTTGAATTCTCACTAATCAAAGAGAAATGAACAGCACCATTACTTAACTTGCTGCCAATTAATCTTTTTAAAAAGACCTCTTTGAACTGGAAATTGTTGCTTAGCACTGGGTTTCTGTGCTTAAATGGCCATAAGACAAACACAAATCAAGGCTATAAAATATAGAGCCACGTCCTGCATCTCTGATGTTAATGCTGACAACTGGCCCAGACTGCAAAGTAAAGGTAGTGAAAATGTAGAGGCTCAGAAGATATCATGAGCTGCTGTCTTATTTAAAATCTGATTTAACTTTTTGGGTCTGGTCTTATTTTGCTTCATAATTATTGATCTGAAATGTACCCCTAAAGAAACTCATAGATGGCATTCAGCTAAGGATAGATCATCTCACAGCTCTACTACTGACTAATTTTAGTAGGAGAAATTTTGTACCTGCAGAATTTCTTTTACTTGTAGAAGCCATCCTGATTGTTTCTTCCACCCACATAACAAAAAGAGCAAAAATGTTGAAACTAATTCCTTTCAGTTGGCTTTCTGCTGAGCAGCATTTCATTGCACACACAATTGCTGTTGAGAAAATAACAAAAATCTTACAGCTGTTAATTTTCATACTGATGATCAAAATACATAAAATAGCCATAATAACAATTTAAATATATTTATGAAAAATTGTATCATATTAAATGATACACTATATGCTATATTTGTTATTTTATAATACTATCACAAAATTACAAATAACAAATATTATCCAATTTTATAGGCCAAAAAGATGATTTGCCTAGAAGGGATGAAAGCTGTCAAGGGAACTTCATTTGGCTCTTTCTTTTGCACTAGTCACACCACCTGTAACCTAAGAATACTTCATCCATGTATGTTTCTAACACTGCTTTGCCAGTATGATCAGTCCTGTATAAAATTGGCATAACTTGGCCTAAAGACTGTAAAATATGCATAGAAAATACAGTTATAATACTACAGCAATTTCAAGAATTTGAAAATTTGTCCTATTAATACAATGCCTTTTCCAAAGTTTCTCTTTGCCTTACCTCAAAACTCTCACTCCTTGCAAAACCAGATCTTGGCTGGAAGTTGTTTTACCTACAAGGAGGTTACACAGAGCCTCTCCTGGGAAAATCTGAAGGGTTACAAGTGCTCCTCTCTGGTTCTTTACTGAGAACCCTGGCTGCAGTGAGAGATTTAAGGGCTTTCCTCCATTTCTGTTTCTTTGGTGATTTACTCCATGGTGCCAAAAGTAAACATGGTACAGGCAGGAGGAGGGTGGTCAAGAATGGGGTGGGTTACACATGGAATTTTACCCCTGAGACACAGCTAAAGTTATAGACTTTCATTCCTCCTGCTCTAGGCTGTAAATGGGAATGACCCACTGCAAACTTAGGTCCATCAGAGGTTTCTGCACATTACTTTTTTGAGGTTTTTTTCAGGGAAACCTTTGCATTTTTTTTCCTTTTGAGGAGAAAGTTTTGCTGTACTAATGCCATGATAAACCATTATAAAATTTGCTTCTAGAGTTTTCATCTGTTGCCTACCAGAAAAAATAAAAGGACAAAACTAAAAATGACTGTAGACAAAGTCAATAGTAGGGGCACACACCTGGGGTTGCAATGAAAGGCAATGTATTGTTCTGTTCAACGTGACTGACAGTCACCTCAACTGGCAAACGATGCAATTACTACAAAACAACGTTCCAAGAGTCTCTGACAGGATAAAAGTCTCTTCAGGATGTCAGTAAAAGTCAAGATTTGCACGTGGGAAGACAAATTCCCATGAGATTAGTTGTGCTACCTCACTCTGCCTTTTGGGAAAAAAAGTTTTTAATTGTTATATTTAATTGTCTTTTCAACAGTAAGAGACATTGTAAACAGGTTACGTCTAATTCAAAATAGAAAATGCCAATTCCGTGATTATACCCCCCCAGATTTTTGAATGCCAGGCATTAAGGGATTTGATTGCTTCAAACCTTTTGAAATGCAATGAGACACTTCAGTCAAAACGCAAATAAAATGCCTCAAATCATTATGATGAAAGCTATTATAAAACTTCAAAAATTTCCAAGATAAGGAAAACAAACTGTGTTAATACTTACAAGCAAAATGTCTTCATGGTGAAGAAGGTTTTAGAGAAATACACCCTCAAGTAAATCCAGATTTCCTGTACTGCCTCCTGCAGCAAAACATGATGTGTCCTTGTCCTGCAGGGTGACTGCCCTCTTATAGTCCATGTAAAATACAAACACCCTGAAATATGACCCACAAGGAAATTCCTCTTTCTGCATGGGAAACAAACTAAAGACTGCTTTGGAAAGGGGAAATCCACAAGATTAATATTCACTTAGAAGCAATGAAAAACATGCACATTTGAGGCAGTGATAAATGTCTCCTATACAGAAAAAAAAACCTGGAGACAGTGTGGTTTTGTTGGTTCAGCTTTCTGAACAGTCCCTTCGTTTCCCAAGCTGTTTCTAAAGCACAATATCCACCCATGGCTGGAATATAAAGCAACAGTGAGAACCCTAAAAGATGATAAAAGTGCCACAAGCTGAAACCAACCTCAGATTCAAACAGCATTTAGTTAAACATGCAATGGTGAATCAGGACTTCTTATGCTGCCTATGTCATGACAAGGTAATTTCAGTGTTAGTTCTTGGCTGTAAGTGAATTTTTGAGATTCTGCAGAAACATTCAGTGTGTCAATAACAAAAGTGGATTTACACACTAAACCATCTGGCTAATCCTGCAGATGGCAAGGGAATTTATTTCTGATTAAAAAAATAGTCATAAATTTGATCAGGGAAAAAAAACTAGAACATCCTGCAGCTTTTAAATCGCTATTCAGCATCCTGGCTCTGTCGAGTGAAAGGGTCAAGCTTCCTCACTCAGAGTGGGCTCTTGGCTATGGCTATGGCTCTGGCTTCAGGCTCATGGGCTGGCACAGCTCTCAGCTATGGCAGTATCACTGCTCAGGGTGATGTCTGCTGGTACACAATTTTCTTTTGAAATAACATTAATTTTTTCTGGACATGATCTAAAGTAATGCTATTCTAGCAGTGATCCTGGTCCTGACACAACAGGATCTTTTTCTCTCCTTCGTTTCTGAATCTCTAAGATAATCTTTCCATGTTACTTTCCTCTCTGGCAGTGTGTTCTGGTATTTTATGCTGATCTTTCTGTATCTCATATATTAGAACTGGCCTGAAGGATAGTTCTGGAGATGGGGAAATATCATTCATGGAAATTTAAAAACAAGCTAAACTTCAAGCAAATAAACACTAATGAATTATAAAGATACGAAAGAGCTTCCAGAGAAGTAACAAATACTGAAATGTTGGCTGGCCATGGTAAATCAGGAATATCTTTAATGTCAGAAAATAGCTTAAGATGGAGCTGTCTGCAGAAGCAACAGGGAGAACACTTTCACATGCACTGCTAGAGCACTGCACAATTTACTGCATAGAGGGCAAGATTAAGCACTGGTAGAACACGATGTTTCCAATAAAATACTTCCATTAACTCTGGTTTACTCCAGGAGAGGACGTGGCCTGTCCAACCCAAGTCACCCAATGCCAAATTACTTTTCTAATCCACCTTTCCACTGACACTGTAAATGTCCTCCTGAAAAGATGCCAGAGACCACCTGCACTCCTTAAACAGAAAGGGACTGGGATACATCTTGGTTGGTTTTTAATCAAGTCATAAACATGCAGATAAACAAAGGACATTTTTTAAAAAAGGTCTTTATTGATATCATGCTCAATATATCCATAAAGCACCATTTATTTAATTCAAGCAACTGTAAATTTGACTTATGAAAAAAAATATATATCTCATTATGTCACAGTATTTGTAAGAAAATAAACCTAACAATTTGGTAACTTGGCTTTAATACCATGCACTTATTTTCTCAGAAGATTGCAAGGAGAGTACATTAACTGGGAAAAGGGTGAACAACTAATTCTTTATCAGTTTAACCAAATCATTAAACTTACTTTTTTGACCTAGCTACCAACTAAAGTGAATATAAAAAGTAGAAATATAAACATCACCAACATAACTCTAAAACACAAAATCAAGACCATACAGTAACTAAGAAGGCACTTCTGGTTTCTGATTCAAGTAAGCATTTCCAGTTTTGGCAAAACTCCTCACAACTACAAGGTAAATCTAAACATCCATTGTTACTGGAACACATAATTCTATCTTTTCAACATTAAATTTTAATGTTTTATAATAAAGCCTTGTCATTTTCTTATGGTTCAAAAGTTCTGAATCAAGCAGACATTTTTATTTCTGCAAGCAGAAGAACTGCAATACCACCATTTCAGATTGTTCTCTCAGTCAACTGTCATTTGTAAGGCAAAATATCTTTACAATGGCACTTTAATATGGTATCATCCAAGTAATATTTGCCAATTCTTTACAAAGATTTTTATTGTCATTGTTTGATTTATTACATTTCTGTAGTTTTCAGGTAAATAATCTAAAGTACTAATTTTTATACATTCATCTTATGCTAGAATGATGCCTAGGTAAACTGACTTCCAGATTGAGCGCAGAGCAACCATCAGCCTTCATTAATAATGTTCATTAAAAGGAAATTAATATAATAGACTAAGAAACACCCTTTTAAATAGCTACAAACTGTTTTATTACTGGACATACCCATAATATGATGGTCTTTGGAAATTTCCAAGGAAGTTATGGTTCCATGAGATAGCAGTGAATGAGAAGGAGTCTCAAGATTTTTGTTTTATTCTTAATTTCAATCTGCTTTCTGGGAAAAAAACTTTATGGGTCAGGTAGCTGACTCATAAAATCTTCAGCAGCCATAAATCATGACAGTCACACTAATGGAAACCAAGATACAATAATTAGTAATAACTGTCAGGCTGGCCCACAGCTTCTTTAAAGTATTGCATATTGTCCATCCATCAGTTACCCCATCTTATACAACATAACAATCTAGTTTTATTACATTTCTGTTATTAGAAATGTGTTACTCCTGTTTACAGACACATCTCCACCCAAAACCATACCCTGACCTTTCACCATGGGCTGCATTAAAATGCTCTTTCAGAAGTAAAGTTCCTTAGTGAGCATGGAGACCACGCAGGGAATCTGCTTCTTCTCACTGAAGCGGGGATCGTCAGACTGGGACTCGAAATTCGTGGCCACCACGTAATTGACCCGAGTGAGGATCTGCATGATCTCAAGCTGCTTTCCATGCTCATTTAGCACAGAGCACAAGGACTGCACAAACCAGGAGCCTCTTCCAGGGTTTCTCCAGGAGTAATAACCTGACAGGAAAGACAAGGAAGAAAATACATGGAGTTATATTTGCTTTTTTGTGTGGAATATTCTGGGCAAATATTAACAATGCACAGACAGAAAGCTGAACTCTTAACAATTGTGCCACATATCCTATTTCATTAGAGTTGAGGATAATGTATGTTAACTCTCCAAACATCACACTGCTTAAGTATCATTCTACATTTTGGCATTTGGGAATCTGCAAGAAGTAAGATTACACAGGTTTCCTTTCTGAGAGAAAGTTTTGTACTGTAACTATTCCTGCCCTCGTCACACATTCAATGCACCAGGACATGGAAGGGCAGGATTCCCAGAAAATAGCACTGCCTTTGCCATCTGTAATCTCCTTTTTCCTCTACAGCCCGTGATGAAGGGGTGGATACCCAATGTAGACTGGCCTTTGTGTTTTGTCCATCAGTGTATCATCAGTGAGGGTCCATCTCCAGTCCAGTCCCTATGGATTTTTCAGCCTTCTACCCCCATCCTGACCCTCTTTTCCTTACCTGGCACAGTGGAATAAGCAAACAGAAAATCTGCTTCTACTGGGATTTTGTATCTCGGGTTGGCATCTGTCTCCAGGGTGTCATTGGCAGGTCCAGAGTCAGTCTGTATACCTTCATCAAATTCAGAGCCTCTGCAGGCCTGAAAGCAGAGAATGTTTCCAATAAGCAGAAACAAGGCATTATAACAATTAAACAGTTATTGTCCATCAAAAATTTTTAATGGCTTTGGTTCTAAGCAGTACTTTGCAATTCTGGGGGATATTTAATTGTTCAGTGATAAAGTTACTAGCTTACCCTTTTAAAAATATACATCCTGTAAGCAGAGGGAGGCAAAGGTGTTGAGGCTGTGCATCTCAGTTGTTTGTCAGTGTTGGTTTATTCTAACCAAGATTAATTTTACCAGTCTAAAGCATTCTCAACACCTAATTATTACATAATACTGTGTGCAGTGTGACTTCTGGACAATTTCTTGACAGTGGACTCCACAGGTGGAGACTATAGTGTGGACAACCTGTTCTAATGTTTGAACACCCATTACAAGTATATTGCATTTTTGATATTTTCCCATTTATCTCTTTGAGTCTTAATTTTCCCTTAATCATGGGTTTAGCTAAAGAGAACACTGGGACAATGGTCTGGGTGAGTAATTTTCAGCTCTTGATCAGGAGCTTTGACTGAGAGCTCTTGCAAAATAACAAGTCTGACTGGCTTATATAACAGGGATGGCTGTCTTTATTAAGATAATTTCAAAGTCTATAAAGTAACCATTCCAAAAGTGTAATTAGAAGAAACATCACTTTAGTACTATGAAGAGTCTAAAACAATTTTCCCTTTGAGGAGGAGGATTAATTGAAGGAATAGCCTAGGGAAAACCACATCTGCTGCAACTCTTACATGTAAATAATACTATGTATTATGTAAAAAAGAGAATTCAGACCCATGATATTTCAGTTAATGCTGTTTGAAACAGTTGTTTTTAAAAGTTTAACTAATATACAATTAATTACATGCTAATTTAAAAATGCAATATAAAGTAGGCTACTGAGGAAAATTAAAATGTTTCTTTTATCAGTTATTTGTAGAGACAGCCTTAATTCAAAGAGATGTGGACAGTATTATTCCTACTGAAAAACATGTACTGTCCTCAGCTCTGTCTGCACAAAGGTGAGCTTATCTTTCTGCTTTGAAGTTCATATATTACCAAGAGAAACCTTGTTGAAAATTACAATGATATTCTTTACACCTGTGAAACTCATATATAAATTATCTTTTAAAAACAAACAATAATTTTACCCATAGACAACTTCTCTCAACACATTTTTTTTTCATAAAACCTCCAGCAACACTCAATAAATCAAGCTACAGGGTTTTTCTAGGGCAGACAACCAACAGAGCGTGTTTTCCCTGCTGCAGCAGTAGGATACTGTATTTACCTTAGGGTTATTACCTGAATGAAAAACAGTTTGGGTTTGCCTATAAGGCTTTTACACTTGTCTCCTCTGAACAGGGCAGTCAGACTCTTGATAGCCATGGGTCCATCTGTGCCATAGATGAGCCCTTCTTCCCCATGGCTTAGGAGGATACAGGCAAAGCAGGCAGCATCACTGTGGTTCTCCTCGGCAGCTACGTTTTAAATGGAAATTCTATTTAGCAAACACATTTTTCTGAGGCTAAATACACACTGGGCTATACTGTCAGGCATAAGAAGGAGTGGATCATCTTTTACAATGTGATGATGAGTACCTTGAGTTCATGGATGCACCCTTCACTTGGCTCTGAGTTCAGCCCACTGGAATCAATGGGCTAAACTCCTTATCTAGCATGACAAGGCTCTTCACCAAACACACAGCACAAGTGCTTCACAAGAACACCCTGCACTTCTGAACTGATGTTGGGCCATGGGCTGGGGAATTAAGCCCAGTCCATTCAGAAAATAAATCCTTCCATATAGAAAATTGTGTGTGGGGCCTAAGCAATCTGCTCCACTTTAACCTGCTACAGGTGAGCAGGGAGTAGATTCAGTGACTTCCAAAGGTCTGTTCCCCATCCCTCTAAATTACTCTGAATTTTTACCTTGCTTCAGTAATTTTTCCATATCATCACGGCTTCGGTCATTGTATGTAAAAACCTCAAACCCTAAGTTTTTAAAGCTCTTAGCAAGATCTCCAGCATCTTTGTCGGTGCCATTGCGTGTGCCCATTCCTGCCAGAAAACAAGGAACATGGTTGACTGCAAGTTACACACCTCAAAATGATCCACGTGTTCAAAGGCAAATGTTTAAAATTGATAAACTGAAACAATGTCTCGATGACATGTTTTTAAAACAATCCTCTAGCAGCATGGAGAACAAATTGTGAGATTTTAAAAATAATGCTACGTCCAGTGTTAACACATATCTTATCCTGAAAAATGCTGGCGTGCCCCCAGCACCTTGCAACACAGGACCTCTAAGGATGATCCATCTCCTTTTGGCGGTGTAGTACAACACAGGCACAAAGCATCCCATGGAAAACCTGTTGAAAAGTGTCCTTATTATACCCAGTGAAAAGAACTGATACAGAATCTTTGGGGGAAAACAACTTACTGCGTTTGCCAAGTGTACAGGAAAAATCCTACAAACCTGATTATAACACAAGTATTTGTCTACCTTGAAACCACATGTGGTCTGGAAAGTTAAATGCAGGAGTGAGCAGAACACACCTACAGCTATTAGCTTTTGTAGCTCATAGCTGCAGCTCAGGGACAGAGAATTTATAACATGGGTTGCAGATGCCAAAGTTCAAATTTTAACAACATCGTTTTAAACTCTGGAAAAAAGGTTTAGTTTGAAGTTGGTACAGCCAGGAGATATGGTCTTTGAGACATATACTGAAAAGATGTTGAAAAGAGCCACTCTAACACAAGTGTTAGAGAACAGGAAAAGTTTTAGGAACAACTATTTATCAAAAAAGATAGAAACATTCATTAAAAATCCATGTCCTAAAACCAGAATACTTATTGATTAAAGAAAGTATAAAAATTCTATGGTCTGTAATGAGTATCATCAAGGAAAGAACATTACCTGTTTTGTCTTCAAAATTCTTGTTGTTTATAATAATACATTTGCCAACTTTCTTGTAATCCATATTATACTGGAATGTGGGTGTGACAATTCGGTATTGATTACTGAGAGAGGGCTTTGGCTGCTCTTCTTCTCCATTCTTCCTTTTTCTAGGTGATCCAAATGAAATTATTGTTAGTGACCAGTCACATGCATGGCCTATTTACCGTAATTCAAACCATTCATGCAGCCCTGCCCAGTGTTTCTCCTTCTCTAATATTTGGGTTTTTTTTTTATTTACATTTCGGATCAAGGCATTAAGATCTTGTGATTTCCATGAAGTGATTCTTGTGTGCAGATGGATTCTGACAAGGTGAAGTAACTCTGGAGTGAACTGCAGCCAAGAGCAGGACACACAGATCCTGACCCAGAGATAAATGTCCTGCATGAAATAAGGCTGGCAGTAACCTTTAGTAAACTGTTTCTGGACATATTTTACTTCTACTATAAGTAATTAATGTAAGGACAGACAATTTTCCCTTAATAGCTATTCCAGAGCCATGGAGATATGCAGTTTACCTAACTGTGTGATGAGATTTGTTTACTGAATCATCATTATCCCTGAATTCTGTGCAGATTATGACTAAGCAGTAGCTAGTTTCTACTGAAAAAAGTTATAGATGGGAACAAGTCCCGTGTTAATTTGGTCTGCCAAACAGCACTCTGAACCTATGCAAAAACCCAAGCACATTTCAATGTAATCATTGATACCTCAACTTCACATCAAATACAAACTAAGAAAAAACAAATCAAACTACTATAATAATTATGTTAATGGATTACATTAATAAATCTTCTCTGGTTATATGACTGTGTACTGATCTTTTTACTGTGTTCAAGAGTCTTATATTGGATTAGAAAGAGATGCCAAGGGATAGCACAGACATTACTCAAAGATTTAATCTAAATAAAGTGTTAACACCAAATCAATTACAGTCAGCATGCACACCTGATGTAGAAGCATGAGGAGATCAGCAGTACCTGCTTTTAGAGGTGGACTTTTTGGTCCAAGCAGGTGGCTTCAGGTGTGGTTAAGATTTCCTCAAGCAGAACTGAAGCCAGTAAGAGCCTATAAGGAGTCTGATTCAACCTCAGAATCACAAGCAAGCTTTGGAGTCAGCCTACTTAAAAACAATGCTCAGAAAAGGGCAGAAGAAGTTATTGGCACCTCTCTCATTTGTTCCAGCATCCAGCTTCCAATTATTATTTATTGCTGATGTCTGAGAGGAAAACATAAATGACTTTCACAGCACAAATAACTGTATAATACAGTTTGGTTTTAACAAAATTAATTCTTCCTATAATCACAATTAATTTAAGTACTTTCACTATTCTCATTCTGACATCTTTCTAAAGAATTATTAATTTATTTGCTTCAATAATAACCTGTAGACATGAGGTTTTTATGAATTGATTAAATGTTGTTTAGGTAACCTATTTTCTTACCTGCCTGATTTAACAATGGTTTTCTTTTAGCTTTAAGTGTCCTCTTTTTTATAACTAAGGGGCAAGACTAACTGGAATCTATAATAAACCTTCTTTAAATGATTCATCATGTATAAATGCTACTGCAATTCAATTTCAAAACAGATTCTTCTTATCTTTGAGTGCTGTCACGTTCTGCTATCAAGGGCCAAATGAAATAGTTGCACATGATAGGCTTTCATTATACTCTTCTTACATGTGACCATCTTAATATCATGTCCTCTTTTGGACTTCCCTTAGAGACTAAAAAACAAGATATTGAACTGTATCTACTTGAGGATTATGTCTGGAAATATAGGGGTTTTTTCCTTGGCAAATTGCAACTATGGATATTCTCCTTGCATATGCTTCTTGAGGGCTCTGAAAGCAATAATTAAATATGATTTGCCTCAAGAAAAAGTCTTAACCAATTCTTAACTAATTCTTTTAAAGAATTACTTAGAGCTGAATGATGCTGATACTACATTTGACTTTCAAAGAGATCTTGGATTCTTTTTTTAACCTAAAATTCCCCCTGGTCCTTCATCACCAGACAGTTCTTTGTCAAAGAGAGAAGAAGACATTTTAGAACAACAAATAACCACTCAGGCCCATGAAGAGGCATTTCCTCAGCCCAGAGATTCCAGTTTCTACAGATTTATCTGGCTTCAGTGATTTCCTGAAAAACTTGTTCATACAACAGTGGCTGTTACAGACACTAGGATATTTTCAAGGATATTGTGCACACATTTCTGTTTATGTCCAACCCATGAACAGCTGTCAACACTCAGGGATGGGTGCATTTGAGCAGTATCACGTTTGCACTGTCTGCCCTTCTAAAATGCTGGAAGTGACCTAACTCTAGCCCAGGAATCAGGCAGCCACGTTACCCCACAAAAAGCCAGACTGAAAATAGCAGCAAGGGTTAAGTGGCACAGCAATGCAGCCACGAAACTTCTCTGAAACCACTCCCAAGTTCAACAGTTTGCACTCATTCATGCAGAAATACTCGTGAGTTTAAGGGATGTAATTCCTGCTGCTGGAATTCTCAAAAGCAGCCAGAAGCCCTGTGCCAGTCCATGGCAAATGCCACAGACAAGCCTTGGCAGCACATTTCCCCATTCCTTTACAGAGGACACTATGGTTTTATTCTAATGATTCCTCCCAAGCTGAACAGGTTAATGAGATACTAAAAAACCACAACATGGTTACAGCTATCACTTCTTTACTGGCATACAATAAAAAGTTCCAGAAATCTTTTGGCATCAGTCCAAACTGAATGTATAAGGGAGCAAAGGCTTGGATTATACTTAGCCTGGACCTGCAAGTCCAGACAAATTCTTTTTTTTAATTCTTTTTTTAAGATTCTGGTTCCTGTGCCAACACAGCACAATATGGGAACTGCCTGACTGGACTATGCTGACAGTATAATGTCCAGCTTTTCAGATTCAACAAGCTAAATCAGACTTTGTAATTATAACTAATAAAGTTATAAATAAGCAATAATCAGGCCTTAAGGGAAATCTCCTGTCAGTGATAGGCTGGCTTATGAAAGCTTAAATCTTTTTTTCTGAACTTTGAACTGCACACCTGCTAATATAAATGTTGACTGTTGTTCTTACTAAGCTTTCTAATTGCTGTATTTTCCAAAAGGGTTTCCACAGATTAGTTATATGCTTTTATAAAATATTTTAAACTATGTGCCCTCTGCTTAATTTCTTTCTGCTTCTCTGGTATCTGGTGTCTTTAATTTCCTTCTTTTGAGATCCAAACTTGCATGGACTAAACAGAAAGTTGAATTTCATGACTGTTTATTCATTCTTCAAGTCTCAATTACAGCTGTGCCTTTATTCCTCACTCCATTAGTGGTCACTGATCCTTCCCTAACACAGAAATATTCTCCCCATTATTGCTGTCATGTATTTCATGTTCTCTCCCTTTGGTCAAAAGTTCAGCAAAACTGAAACTCCACTCTGACACTCTCATATAGCTTGCACATTTTCACCCTCACTGTGTCTCTAAATCCAGGCCTTAGGCTTGCCAAGAGCATATTTGGGAATGTGACTTCATCTAGTCTAGTCAAAATTTCATCTAGTCATCCAGTCATCCAGTACTGACTGAGTGTAGACTCAGTCAGTATCAATCCTGGGAAAATCATTATTATCAACTTCTCACTTTTCAAATGTAAAACTGAAGTTATCTATTCTGTTTATAATTTTGTTACTGAACTTTTAAATAGTAGTAGTAGTAAAGTATTTTATCAGCATGAGTGGCTAAAATTCTGTCAAAGTCAATGGAGATACCTCACTTGCATGAGGAGTAGATTTGATCTTCTAAAGCACTGCTACCCATCACAAGAAACCTTCTTTTCTCTTATACTTGGAATAAATTATTGTTTCAATATGGTTCAAGATTTCAGGATAAAAATACCAACGACAACATTTAACTATACCTAAAGATTATTTAGAGAAAATAAAGCAGTGTCTCTTAGCAGCTGTGATTTTCTCTCCTTTGACTTCCTTTCTACTGGCACCTTCCTCAATTCCTGCTGCTACCATGTATTAGTGTGACATACCAACAGATTCAGAATCCATGTGCAGGACAAAGGCTTCCTTGAGCGCTGTCTTTATTCACCTAATATTCATCTACTTCTCTGCCTGGCTATTTAAGTGACTTCTCTTTTCCAGGGAGAGTTGTTCAAAATAAACTCTAAAAATGATATTATAGAGAGATATCTGGGTTTTTAAAAAAGCTATAGCTCCCTTCTCTCCCAGGAAAATTAGGGCCTTTTGTTGCTGTACTGGAAAATGTAAGCAGATAAAGAAAATTCTACAATTCTGTACTATTTAATTTAAAGGAGCTGACATTCAGAGTTGGGTAGGAAAGGCCACACTGATTCCATTCATTTTTATTTGAAGTAAAGCCACAAAAGGAGAGAACTATGTCTTAGGCTGCTCTATGCAGTTCAGTAAACTTCACCTTTCCTTGATAAGGAACATTTCAAAACATTAGGACAGTTTTACTCTGGCTTCCTTCTTTTATACAATATGCAATATAATTTTTGAATAACTGATAACATGTTTCTGTTAAAAAGAAAACTTGCCCTTAAAAACGTGGTGTCTTCACAAAACACATCACTTCAGGATTCCTTCTGGAGTCCAAATGCTTTTTTGGCATTGGTGAAGAGTTTTATTCTAGTTTTTGTCACATTCTCAGCCTTTCTGTTGGATCTAGGCAAGACTGCTGCAGGGGACAGTAAAATATTCTCAGGTACTCCATCAACACCCACCAGAACTGTCATACACTTAAGTGTTGTGAGATGCAAGCTGTCTTAAATTGCAATGCTCTTCCATCCATTAGAAACAAATGAGATGTTTCCCTTAAGCCTTTGACATTTGGGGACCTCTTTACAGGCTTCATTTGAATAAGTTTCCCATCATGTTACAATATTGTGGAGTGTGTGGGACAATGCATTAGTTCTAAGGCCTCTAAAGAAACTTTAGTGATTTATTTTTATGCAGTTTGTGTGGCTCTATGCTGCTCTTGCTGTGTAAAAACCCCCGCTCCTTCCACTGTTGCATGCACAGTATAAATTACATTTGTGACTACTGCTCATCACAAATGCTGTTTGCTCTCCTGGGGAAAAATCCTGGACTGGACTTATTTATTTAGAAAGATAGTGAAAGGATAGACAGAAAACAATGAAAATGCAAATAGGATTGTGTTTGAATTCGCAAGGCATCACTAACTATGTGTACTAAAACTGAATGTGCTGGAGATCAGTTTAGAGTTATTAATAAAAAAAAAAAACTGAAAAGGAAACAGAATTTATAAATAAGCTAAACAAGGTTCAATATTTTGTTCTATGTTTCTACCTTTGCCTCAATAATTAGTGGTCTGATGTGGGCTCCATAATTCCTATGTCTGAAGCTTTCTCATGATCATGCATTAAGATCTTGTACTTCTACATAAACCTTCTCCTCAAACTAGCAGCTTTAATAGCTTTATCCAGTCTGAATTCACTGTATTTAATACACCTCTAATTACATTCTCCCCACTTTGATTTTTTTTTTTAATCTTGAACCCTGTTTGCAATATCAAGCAAAAGATACTTGTTAAACCTGACCAGAGCCTTTTAGATCTTAAATTCTCTAAGCCAGACTCTTTGTTCTTTGTCAGATATGTTTTGGTAAAGTCACACAGATTTAAAACTGCATGCAAATAACAGATTATCCTGTTGCCTTTTTTCATTAACATTGCATCAGGTTGGCAGAACAGCAGTATTTCTGGAAAAGAATGTGTCACCACCAAACTGTCTTTTATAAAAATGAATATGCCTTTACTGTTAAAAATCAGAAAGCATAAATTAGATGGGATAAAGACTAAACCACAAGGTCTAGACCAGTTACTAAAACTGTATTACAGTGCATTTGAAAGTGCATACTCAGGCTTGCAAATTGTGTGCCTGTAGAGAAACTGAAAAAAAAAAGCTTAATAGCTGAAACAAAAGTCTCCTGAGGAAAATGGGGCAATACTAACTGTATAGGAGGAAGTTCAAGTAAGCATTGCATACCTTCAATTTCCCTATTAGCAAACATTAGCAAAGGCCTGCTGACTTTGACAGATGAGAACCAACAAAATCACCAGTCCTTAGAAGGTTCATTTAAAATATATTCCAGATAGATGTCAAAAGAAAACTGGAAAAAAAAAAAATCTAATATTGAAGTTAGGACATTTTCCTAAACAAGTGGTCCTAAAAAACTGCACGTAGAAGTTCCCCAAAAAGCATTTAAACATTATTTCACCTACATTGCTTACCATGGCACACAGATGTCTTACACAAAATGCATGAAAACTGACAGTTGCAATTTAGAATAGCAAACATAAACAACACAATACCACTCCCACATTCACACACACAAAAACCAGTGTTCCTAGATTTCTGTTCCCTGACAGGATCTTCTTTCATCTGTTAAAAAAATACAAAATTTCAGTGAAACATGCTAAACTAATAATACTGGAGTCTGAAGTTCATATTTTTTGATGATATATAAAGTCTGTGCTGTCCTTGCCTATTTATATATTGCTTTGCTGAAATGTCTAAACTTTAAAAGTCATTTTTGGGAATGGGTGGAAAAAAGGGAGATGGCCAGTGTGCTTCCTGGAACACCACAGCCCCTCATGAACACACTCCACTTTCCCTCCTGGGAGCAACAGGATTGCTCAGGCAATAGAAAAATGTAAATAATTGTAATTAATAGCTGTAAGTGTTCTTAAGAACAGACCATAGGAATTAATTAGCCCTCAGTTTCTTTTTGAACTGCCAATTAGTTCATGACTTCTTAAGGGCATCTTTGGAATCAGAATGTCAGCTGACTAAACAGAGCCAGTTTGAAAGCCAACAGAGGCAAAGCCTTTTCTTTGAGTGAACCTGAAGTTAGGCACCTGCTTGGTCAGCAGCTCTTGTTCATTTGGGAACTCACGTCACAGGCCCCTCAAATAATTGTAAACATAGTAATTTTGAACAGAAAATAGTGCTGTAGCAGTATCAAAAGAAAGGAGTTAGGTAAACAATGAAATTATTTTCTTGATCTTATCAAGATAATACTAGAGTTGGGAAGGACTTAAGCTATCATTAAAAAAATTCTTTCCAAGACTGGACTGAGTTCATTCATCCAAAAATCCAATATTATATGACAAACGTACTTTTGTTCTTGATATGACATATGTAACAGCACTGTAACAGATTTCACAGAAAATATGCAAAATAAACCACTTCAATTTATTTAAAGAAATCCTGGCATTTCCCTAAATTTCCTAATATCATACCCAAGAGTACAACACAGAATAAAATATATTTATTAAGACCATATGCTAGCTATGCTTTTCCCAATTAACTTGATGAAAGGTATTAAACAAACCAAAATGAGTTGTGCTTCTGCTGTTGAATAACTTCGGGAAAGTAACTCTGTAAATCTTGGTCTTAGTTTTTCCATTACAAAATGAAGCCTAAACAAACTTATTCCATAAAGCAATTGCAGATCATGTGGCTTCTTTCTGGGGGAGGGTAGTGCAAAAACTGATGCCCCACATTCTAACCAACGGAGCCAATCCCAGGGCAATCCTGTGCCCTGTGCTCTGGGATGACCCTGCTGGGGCAGGGAGGTTGGACCAGATGACCCATTGTGGTCCCTTCCAACCTGACCCACTCTGGAATTCTGTCCAGTAAAGCACAGAATAATTTTAGAATTTGTATTTTGTTCATCTGTGCAATGTTTATGTCTAGGGTGTGTGGGTTAGCTTACTAACAGGTGCCTCCTGGAAAGAAAATGCATGAAACAAAGCCATTCTTACTGTAAAGCTATTGTTTACAGTCTTATTGTAAACCTCCACTGTGGAGATTTACAGTGGATCTTAGTCCAGGAACAAATTCCTAACCTTGATTACTGTGCATTAGCTTCCTTGAAGACAGAACTGCTAGTGCCTGTGTAAGACTATTTAACATCAATTGAAATACTGAATACATTTTAAATTTCTCACTATATGACATTTTTCAGATCCTAAGGTACTCTTGTAGCTTTTTTGCTCCATTCTAGTTTCAGAGCCATCCCCAACTGAGAGAGAGAATCTTCTCTAAAAACATGGAAAACAGAGAAACTCAGTCCAAGACAACTCACAGTATAATGGAAGAGTTGAGCTGTTTGAAAGAACAAGCCTCAGACTACAACTTCTGGCATACTTTGTAAATGTCTTTTGATGTTCTGATAGTTAATCTAAATATGCCTTCCTGTCTTTTTAAGTATGTGGTAGTGATGGCTTTAACTAATTCAAATCAAAACCACAACTGCAATTTAACTTACTATATACAAATTAGACCAAGTGCATTGGGACTAAGCCAGCTGCACTCTGGACAAAAGGTTTCAGCAGACTAATATCAAATATTGTTCACATTTCACAAAAGTTAAAAAAAGACAAAATTAAAAAGAAAATATACAGGTAGCAGTGTCCTAGTTTTGTGCACTTAATATTTTAGGGATCACTTAAAACCCACATGACAATTTTGTGGTGTGATGCCTGCAACACAGAGTTCTAAACTCTCAATCATCACTTTGTAATTAAGATTCAGCTTCCCAATTAGCTGCATGATATCTGCCTTGCAGGCCTCACAATACTGTATGCAACATAATAGCCAAAAAAATCTGAAAGGTAAATTTTTACAAATGAAGAATTTTTCTTGCTGAAAAGCTTTCTGCTCATTTCTAGAAAACCTGCACATCCATACCTTCCATGGGTGTTCTGGAAACTGAAATCTTACATGATCATACCCTAGGCAGTAAACAGGTAACTGACAATTATATGCAAAAAAAAAGATGAAGCTTATTTTACCTTTCAGAGGTACTAAGAGAAATTAACAGGTACACATGGATTCTTTAGAAAATTACTCAAAATAAAGCAAGCCCTCCAAACAGTAATGCTCAGAGAACACTCTGGTAAGGATTAGCAATGGCAAAAAGCCAGTGGAGCTATGATTAGCTAAACTAAACTGTTTTAGGGTATAAACTCATGATTTTTCCAAACAGGGAGCAGAGAAGGGAGGAGGTGAATAACATTCTACAGTACCTTGGCTCATCATCAAATGGTACTCCACACTGCATCTGAAAACAGCTTCAGCTTGAACTCAGGAGCAGGTCTGATGTCTGCTAAAGCTAGGAGCCCACCATGCTCGGGGTTACATTGCAGAGGGAAGCAGGATGCTGTGTGTGCTCAGGCCCCAACACCGCCTGTGTCAGCAGTGGGTCGCGCTGGACTGTTCTGTGGGGCTATTCAAACCCGGAGCATCACCCCGCCAGCTGAGGTCATGCAGCCCTGAGCCACCTTTGCTGACAAGCAGAAAACACGCTCCCATCACTCATTCTATCTCTGTTCCCATGTAAGAGTGCAGGAAAATAGATTTTGAGATGCAGGTGGGACAGCAGACCACTTTGTGATACATCCCTCTTTCTTCTGGCAAAACCTGATCCACCATGAATACAATATTTACACAATGAATGTTTCTAGCAAAATAATGCAAATTAACATGCATAGTTTACAAAACCTCTCTGTAATTTACTTAACAGAATTATTTCCCTGCCATATTTACCTTTAAGCAGTTTTAGTTTATTATAAATTTGGCTGAAATTTTTTTTGATAGCTCTGAAAGCTTAAATGTCACATTACAAAATAAGTGTCCTCCAAATTCTGTATGCTACAGCCAAGAGTTTGTTGTAATGAAGGAAGTAAATTACTACACAAAAGAAATTAAGATACTTGACTGTTATTACTTCAGATACAGTTCCTGGATAACCCAGGGCTTGCTGTACTTCATGTTAAGAAGTATCTAAGGAGACTGGAAACAAAGATTGACTGTGAATCAATGAGTTCTTGTAATAAAGACTAGATACTATTTCAAGATACTTGGGCTTTTCCTATGAGGTACACCCAGTAAGTATCCAAGGGAAAGTTCCCACTCTTTGTTAAATACTCCTGCAGTGCTCTCCAGAAGTTGAGTACCAGATCTAACAAAAATGGCTTTAACAAAACAACAACAGCAAAAAAGCCCCCAAAACACATACTTCCACAGTCACACAAACAAAACCCCATCAAACCCCTCCAACCAAATAAAAAAACCCAAAGAAAACAGACCAAAACCACCTCTGATTTAAAAAAGAGTAATACAAATGAAATATCCCTGTTGTTCCTTGTTACAATCTCTTAATTGTCTTTGCAGGAACTATTCCAGACTATAAATTACTTCTGAAATTTTATGTTTGGTGCTTTCAGGTGAACACAAACAACTAATATTTACCTTGTGCTAAGCAGAACAAACAAACTCCAAACAAAATTGAAATTATAGTGTGATAGATTATGGAGCTGTGAAAGGAAAGATCACCACCCATTTACAGGACAAACTAAGGCACACAGTGACTTCCTTAGAGACATTAAGGAAACATGAGGCTGAAACAGGAGGTCAGCTCAGATATCTGAGTTGCAGCCCAGAACATAACTTCAGATAATGATTCATCAGCTGTTATTTGTTTTAAAGCAGCCTGCTATTTTTAATCTGTCTAAGGATAAAGGAGATACTTTTCTTAGCAATACCTACTTCAAAAGATCTATAATATTCTGACACTGAAAAATGTGTAACAAAATGGAAGGCTCTGGAAAACATATTTATCTGTATCACTATGAAGCTGTTCTTCATAGAAGTTCTGCTTGAAAAGCAGCTTCTTTTACAAACCAATATAAAAATAAGCTGTTGGTAATCCCCAATAAGGCACTTATGAGTTGGACTCGATCCTTGTGGGTCCCTTCCAATTCAGAATGAATGGTACTGTGAAAAGTGGATGGAAAATAGATCCCCAAAATCAGAAGAACAACAGAAAACCTTAGCTGAAACAAAGACAACTTTCTACACCTGTCACAATTCCAGACCTGAGGTTCAGCTGAGGATGAATCTCAAAAATTAATATTTATTCTTTGAAGGACAAGGTTGTTTATGTTGAGAAACATGGCTGTACTGAGACAAGGGTCATGAAGTTAAAATAGACAGCTTTTGGTAACATCTTTGCTTCCCCACTTTGATGTCCTGCAACCCAAATAAAAACTGTACACTTGGAAAGAAAAGGTGTATAGATCCATCAATCTTTTTCACCTAAGGACTAATTTACAAACATGGTAGATATCCTAACAATATAACTATCACAACCCTTGAACTACACAAGGCAAGATGTACACTGGCATTTCCAGGAAACTTTCAAATTACTCAAAAGTCTCAAACTCTGAAGTGGTGGGACTTGACAGAAATAAATATCTTACAGATATTTTGGATTTGCTATGTTAAACAGCTAAAATATTCTTGGTGACTACATGCCCCACAAAACCTCTCAAATTCCTCAGTGGGATTTTCTTACAATCCCTTTCATGTGTCTGCTTTGCAAATCACACACTTTCACACTTTCATTTGTAACTAAGTATTTGTAAAGATTTTTAAATATTTAAATTGTGTTTTCTGTTTCCAGATGAGAAGGGGAATATTGACTGTAAAACAAGAAAGTAGAGCTAGAGCAGATAAAAGTAACCAGAAGACAAATGGTTCTTTAAAATTAAATTAGGATAAAACTGCTACTAATAACAAAATTCTTCTGCATTGTTTCTTCACAGAAGCCCACGAGCAGTCAGGATTTTTGACAGTGCAAATACAAGTCTACCAAGCCTTGGGAATTTCTGGATGCAGCTTTTTAAAAGAAAACCCAACTTTAATTAGGATTAAGAGAAATCTTAGCTCTACTTAACACAGTGCAACTGCAATTTTATTCCATTTCAAGTTACATTAGCTTTCCTGGATGCTAACAAGCATTTGCTGCTATCCATCTCCCTAATGGAGATCCCCAATAAAATACAAAAGATACCAAATGAAGATATTGTATCATCCTGTGGAGAATTTAAAGCCTTGAAAGTGTAAAAGCAGCACACATAGCATAGTTAAAAAACCCCAAGCTTGTATGGGAAAAATTCTACTAGTTAGATAAAACAATAAAACACACATTTGGAATCCTCAGCTGAATCTTTCTTTAAACATGTTTTAAACTTTTTTTGGTGCGCCAGAATGCGCCTTGATTCTTGCCAGAATTTGTCCTGATATTTTTGCTTTCTGAAACACAACATTTTGCTCGACAGCCCGTGTTTTGTTCTTTTCGCAGTACACAAAATTAATACCCTCCTGCCATCTAGTGGCTAAAAAAACAAAAACCCGGCGTCAAACACGGCTGCCAGATTTAATCCAAAACTTCTTCCAGCTCTCTTCCCCACGGGACAGTTTTTCTCACCAACATTAGGTAAGTATTAGCACTTTGCCAGAGAGAAGGAAATGTGTAGAAGGTAATTCCCCTAAATTGTTGAGGTGTCAGAAGAATCTGCCCATCCTGGCTTGTTCTGAGCCTCGTGCACCCCTTGGTAAAGCAGCCTCAGACTTCTCAGAGAGAAATAAGCTGTAGTGAGTAAGATTTTAATTTACTTCTAGTTACTGCTCTGACATAGTAGATCTCCAGTCACAGCCAGAGAGTGGCAAGCTGAAGCTGTGAAGCTACTGAAAACAGCTGGTCTTTCTGCACAGCTTTGAATTTAGATTCTCACTGCACTGTTCTCTCAAATTAAAATTAATGTGCTCATTTAACATCACAAGTTACTTGTTTTCCTATTGAGCTTGCATATGTTAAGCAATAACACATGAAATTCAGTGAAGAATTTAATTGAGAATACTGCACAACTGGTAAAGACTGGGTTGATGAAAAAAAAAAGGGACAATAAAATCTAGAGTAGTCACTCTAAAGTTTTCTAGATACCTTATTTAAGATGTATTACTTCCTACTGCCACAATGAAACTTTAGCAATCAAGACAGAGAGCCACACTGGTTCAAGTAAAAGTAAATCTACCCTGGTACCTGGCACTGACTAGAAATCAGTCTGAAGAAAGCAAGCAAGAGAAAATGGATACAGAATACATTCTCACAGAGACCTGACTTAGGAACATCTCCACCAAAGATGTTAACATCTGGAATTTCCTTCCACACATACATCTAATCTCTTCTGAACTTACCTAAAATCCTCACATCTGCAAATCCTCTGGCTTTAGGTTCTATAGTGACATTCTGCTCTGTGTTACAGTTACACCTTAACAATTGTTCTAAACCTACTGCGTGAACTTTTCATTGGATATCTCCTAGATCTCCTTGTGAGGCACAAAGAATGATCATTCTCTCTCCACTTTTTCCTTTATTACAATCATAGTTTTAGATCAGATCCCATCTCCCTTTATCCTCTCACATTACTCTCCTATCTTACTTCTGGCCAAAGAGTTTTGGTTTCTGTAGGACAAAGACTTAGTCACTGTGCTTGGATTTTTAAGAACTTAATTGTCAAGCACCTCATTCCTCTTTGAGCAGCCCCTACTTTCTCCAAGAAACTGGTAGATTTCTCAACTGCAATTTTTTCTATAAAATCTAAGCTGGATTTTCTCAATTACCTCGTGTTTAATCTGAGCAATTTTTCACTTCTGAAGAAAAATGTTGCAAATTGCATCTTCAAGGAGTTCCTAAAAGATGAATGCCTCAAACTGATGACTAGCCAAATTATTTTAAAAATTTATCACAGAAAAAAGTCATAAAAATGCTGATTATTGCCTTTTCTTTGGAAATTATTAACTTTGAGTTGCATAATTTAATAATAGTATTAGCATATCACCTCTTATAAAGAAGACCAAATCAAATATCAAAACACACATTTTATAAAGTTGAAAAATAACCTTTGAAAAATACTTGACAAGATTTAGAAACAAATGTTACATTTGTCTATTTGTTAAAATTAATAATACACATGCACATCATGAAACATATTTGAGGAATGATAAAATGAGACAGAGAAAGTATAGTGATTTGCTTCACAGCACATCAAAAGTCTTCTAAGACTAAAGCATCTTCACTTGTCTCACAAATTTGTTACCCCTATTAAACTCATAAAATAAGCAGCAGAAAATAGAAGTATATTAGCCATGTACTCTCTGAATTATACTGCTCGCTTTAATGTAGATTTCCAATAGTAAAAAAAATCAAAACCACTCTGCAAATGCATTAGACTTTGTATTAAATATCTCTTGGAAAATCTCACTAAATCCAATGTGAAATAGCCATTTACTGACATTCAGTAATATTTCTGAACTTTACATGTTCATTTTTAATCTTTTGCATTTCCAATCACATTTATCTGGTGTTTTCAGGAGTACAGATGAGCAGTAAATAGTTCTTGCTTCCCACTGATTTAACAAAAGTAAGCTTATGCTTCAGTGAGACTACTGTGCTTTAAAATGAAAGGCTTTTAATGTGTTCTGTGAGGGGTTACATCTCTAGACTTGGTGAGGATTCTTTGTGCTACAACCTAGATGGCACATCCAGGCTTTAAAGTAACTTAGACAGTCAGCAGGGGATTCCAGTGATGCTGGAGATTAGCTGAGCTGAGCGCAGTAAAATAGATAATTAATGGCATATTCAATTCCCAGCTCCACCAAAGGCCAATGTTTAAGATGTGGGACTATAATTGATGCTAAATGAACTTGGTGGTCTCTTAGCTGCCAAATAAAATTTAGGGGTGATATTATAGGTTTCCTTATAGGGAGATACTATAAAGAAATGCTTTAGGGTACAGACCAGATACATTAAATTCATACAGCATAAACCACCTTTCTAATCAGACCATCAGTAGCATTGTGGACATGGCAAACTGAACACCAAATCAAGCCTTTTTATGTTTCTTTGATTAAAAGGGTACCATGGCAGCTCATACAACAAGAACAGGAGTACGAGTAGGAACTTACTTTCCAAAAAGTGAGAACCTGCTGCTTCTGTCTGGCCTTGCATCAACTACATCAGAGCCATTCTCATCACCTTCCTCTCCAGCAGGGAGATTACCATGCTGATCCTCTGACATCTACCAATAAAAGTACAAGAATGTAAGTGTCCCTCGGCGAGCACTGATGTTTTAGAAATACTTCTGTGAACCAGGTTGTTTATGGTCTGGTTTATAGAAGACACATGTGAGGGTTTTAGTCAGTTTTATTGTATAATACTTCCTCAAGAAGGAGTGGCTACAGATTTCTGGTCCTGAGTTGCTGGGGTGTTGCACATCTTCAGCCATCTCTATTTTCTTGTGGCAGTTACTTAAGGAACTCATCTAATACCACTCTCAAAAATGCAGATTACAGAAAAATTTAAAATAATTTTATGGTGAAAAATCACAAAATCATAGAATACAATTGTAAAATAGAATCAGAATATTCTGAGTTGTAAGGGACCCCCTGGGATCATCAAAGTCTAACACCTGGCCTACACAGGGTAGTCCCAAGGATCCTGCCATGTGCCCGAGTCCACTGTCCACATCACAGACGTAATTCCCACAAAGTTTTCTACGGTCTGGAAAGAAGTATATTGGGATGAAAGCAAGGTGTTTTTATTTGCATGTACCCAGACAAATGTGTGTAAGTGAAAGAGTCCTGTGTATTTTCCATGGGTGGCTATAATTTAATCACTAAGCAGTTGGGAAACGACCAGAAGAAAGGACAGCACAACGATCTGCACCAGCTCAGCAGAGAGAGGCTCGGGGCAGGACCTTCACTCAGGGTGGGATGCACTGAAACATCTGCTCTCTGGTTCCAGATTTTCATCAGGAAACTACCCGTCATTCCTGCCCCTTCCCCATAGTTAGGCAGATTAAATTTGCTTTTACCATCCATTTTTTGAGAAGGCCACGCGTTTTCATCGAAAACCACCCCGGACACCAGGCAGCAGCAGCAGCTCAGAGGCCACCAGGGCTCCACGGCTGCACCACCTGCCCGGGTAGAGGGGCGCTGCCAGAGCTTTGGGAGCTGCCCAGAGTTGAGAGCTCCCCAGAGTTGAGAGCTGCCCAGAGTTAAGAGCTGCCCAGAGTTAAGAGCAGGTCGCAAAGCCGGGTCTAGGCTCGGCTTTGACAAGCCCAGAGCAGAGCGCAGGCAGAGCGCGCAGGCCGCGGGCGGGAGCTGCGAGGGAAGCGGGCCTAGGCTCAGCAGGAGTGCACAGGGAGGAGAGCGGGGCAGGGGCCGGGCAGCGGGCCCGGGGGAGCCGGGGGGCAGGGGAAGGCCTGCGAAGGGCCTGGGACTTGCCTTGGTCCTGGGTCCGGCTGGGCGGGAGCGAAAACGAAACTTAAAGCGAAACTTAAAGCGAAAGCAGCGGGGCGGCACCGGGGCGGGGCGGGCTCCGCTGGCGTGTCCCCATCCCTGTCCCCATCCCCGATCCCTTCCTTGACCCCTGTCCCCGTCCCCATCCCCGTTCCCTTCCCTGATCCTTGTCCCCGTCCCCATCCCTGACCCCATCCCTGTCCCCGTCCCCCCGGCAGAGGGTCTCGGGCACAGCCCCCGGGCCCTCCTCGCTCCCCAGGCAATGACGGCCACATCACAGCGGAACCGAAATTACCACTTTTTAATAGCTGTGCTCCGGCACACCCCCGCAAAAGAAGAGCCGAAAGTTTCATGGTGACACGAGATTGTCTAGATCTAAGGAAATTTTTCCCCTTATATAAACTTCAGTGGCATTTCCTTATCCTCCCAATTATTCTGCATGTTGCATCTCTGCTAATTACGACGTCCCACTGGGTAGCCGTAGCATCAGGCCCAGCAGTCCAGTTTGTGGACTGAAGATTGGCACAGTCTTGCTAATTACTCCTGGATGCAGGCTCCGATCCTGCAAAATCATACACCTACCCAGCGGTGCATGGTGTTTAACATTCACTACCTGAAGAGATTTACATCAAAGAGACATTTTTCAGTGTAACTGCCTCCTAATTGGCACAAAACACAGGCACGGTAACAAACAGGCTTTTGCTTCCCGACAGGTCAGTGCCTCGATGTGATGGAGGAGCTCTTGCCGTGTCTGCACGCTGCTGCTGGGACTGCTCCCTGCTTCCTGGGATTGCGCCTGTGGCTCCTGGCTGGATGCTTAGCCAAAGTTTTCTCCTAAAAATCAAACTGACAGAATCCCATCGTTCCTCTCATGCCATCTGTTAGCTGCTTCTTTTCAAGAAGACAGCATCGCTTCCAAATTTATAATGTGATCCACCATGGATAGCAGAGACATTGGAAATGGATGGAGAGGAGAGGGAGAGG